>NW_025535411.1:0-72500 GCF_020615455.1 Coregonus clupeaformis | reverse complement strand
TTGTCTGTTTGTGTCTACACCTGTTTCTGTTTTGTAGTAATTAGTGTCCTATAAGTTTCTCGTTGCGTTTGTCTTGTGTTGTGTGTGATTGTTACCGTCTGTCTGTGTATTGCTCGGTTGAGCGTTATTTTCTCCACTGTTTGCTGGAGCGTTCGTTGCACTTGTGTGTGCACTTATTTTCTTCCTGACGCACCTGTTTGTGCGCATTGTCTTCGCCTCGTGCGTATTTTGCTGTCAGGCTTATTTCGTCCCTGTTGCCTGTGTTTAGGCAGGAATACAGCTTTTTTGGAATTCAGTCTGCTTCCTGCGTTTGATTCCTACACCACACCTACAACACGACCTGACAGAATCACACACCATACAGTATGGAATCAGCAGGAGCCGAAGCAGCACATTCAAGACTGGAAACCCAGGTTCGGGAACAGCAAGAGCAGCTCCTGCAGATGGGGCCGCCCTGCAGGAGGTGATGACCACCCTCCGAGGCTGGGGTCCGCCTCCACCGCCAGCCGCCCTGCCAGCACCATCGGCCAGCCCACCCAGTCCAGCGCCGGAACCTCGCGGAGTCCGACTATCTCTCCCGAGGTCCTACGACGGGACCGCAGCTGGGTGTCAGGGATTCCTGCTCCAGGTAGAGCTGTACCTGGCCACAGTACATCCGGCACCTTCAGGGCATGAGGCGTGTCCGCCCTGATCTCCTGCCTGGCCGGTAAAGCGTTGGAGTGGGCCAACGCGAGTGGAGGAAGATCGACGCCACGACTATTACATACACCGAAGTTCTCCCGCCGCTTTAGGGCGGTGTTCGACCATCCCGGAGGGAAAGCGGCGGGGAGCGTCTGGTCTTCCTCAGGCAGGGGAGGAGGAGTGCCCAGAATCGCACTCGAATTCCGTGCTCTAGCGGCAGATGCAGGGTGGAATGAGCGGGCCCTCATCGATCTATACCGATGTAGCCTCAGAGAGGACGTCCGTCGGGAGCTGGCCTGTAGGGACACCAGTCTCACTTTCGACCAGCTGGTCGACATGTCAATCAGGTTAGATAACCTATTGGCTACCCGCGGGACGTCCTGAGGGGGTCCGTCCATTCCATCCTCCAGCGCATCCGAGCCGTGTCCTATGGAGCTCGGGGCGCTGGCGCTAGAGATAGGAGGAGTCGGCAGACTAGGGGGTCCATCCACTGCACCAACTGTGGTCGGGGAGGACACACCGCGGCTAGGTGCTGGGGATGGCCTCCTAGGGGAGATGACGACAGGTCCCGCACTGGGGATTCCTTCCAGGTGAGTAGGCGCCCCACTCACCCAGAGCTCTCTGTTGCCCATGTCTGTATGCCTGTATGTTTTCCACAGGTAGCACCTCATGCCCAGCATAAGGCGCTGGTAGATTCAGGCGCAGCTGGGAATTTTATTGATAAAAAGTTTTGTTTAGCGTTAGGGATTCCCCTCATTCCTGTTGATGTTCCTTTTCCCGTTCACGCCCCTAGATGTCGTCCGTTGGGTACGGGCTTGATCAGGGAGGTCACGGCGCCACTTAGGATGTGTGCGCAGGGGGATCATCAGGGAGATGATTCAGCTGTTCCTGATTGACTCTCCTGCGTATCCGGTGGTGCTGGGCATGCCCTGGTTGAGTACCCATAACCCAGTGATTTCGTGGCAGGAGAGGGCTCTGATGGAGTGGTCTGCTCAGTGTGTGGGTAGATGTTTGGGCGTTTCCGTAGGGGCTACCTCGGTGGAGAGTCCAAACCAGGTGCCCGACATTGCACATTCCACCTGAGTATGGGGATTTGGCTATCGCGTTTAGTAAGGCGAGGCGACGCGGTTGCCACCCCCATAGGCAGGGGGATTGTGCGATAAACCTTCAGGCAGGAGCTGCGCTCCCACGGAGTCATGTGTATCCTCTGTCTCAGGAGGAGAAGAAAGCTATGGAGATTTACATAGACGAATCGCTGAGACAAGGATACATACGGCCGTCCACTTCCCCCGCGTCCTCGAGTTTCTTTTTCGTGAAGAAGAAGGGGATGGTGGTTTGCGTCCGTGCATCGATTACCGTGGTCTCAATCAGATTACGGTGAAGTACAGTTATCCACTCCGCTGATTGCGACCATGACTGAGTCGTTGCATGGGGCGCGTTTCTTCACGAAATTAGATCTCAGTGAGCGCGTACAACGTGTGCGCATCAAGAAGGATGATGAATGGAAAACAGCCTTTAGTACCACCTCGGGCCATTACGAGTATCTAGTCATGCCATACGGGTTGATGAATGCTCCGTCGGTTTTCCAATCATTTGTGGATGAGATCTTCAGGGACATGCAGGGACAGGGGAGTCGTTGTGTACATAGATGACATTCTCGTGTACTCACCTACCCGTGTCGAGCATGTGGCCTGGTGCGCAGAGTGTTGCGGAGGCTGGTGGAGCACGACCTGTATGTGAAGGCAGAGAAGTGTCTGTTTTTCCAGGAGTCTATCTCCCCTTTTTTGGGGGTATCAGTTGTCAGCGTCAGGGGTGAAGATGGAGGTAGACCCGAGCGTCGGCCGTGCGTAATTGGCAAACACCAACCACAGTGAAAGAGGTGCAGCAGTTTTTGGGGTTTGCGAATTACTACCGGAGGGTTTATCCGGGGTTTTGGGCAAGTGGCAGCTCCCATCACGTCTCTCTTGAAGGGGGTCGGTGCGTCTGCAGTGGTCAGTCGAGGCGGACAGGGCGTTTGGGAGGCTGAAGGACCTGTTTACCTCGGCTCCGGTGCTGGCGCATCCGGATCCCTCTTTTACCATTTCAGGTAGAGGTGGACGCGTCTGAGGCCGGGTATTGGCGCCCGTGCTTTCAGCTGGTCAGGCGCGCCACCTAAACTCCGCCCCTGTGCCTTCTATTCCAAGAAGCTCGGCCCGGCGGAGCGAAATTATGACATAGGGGACAGGGAGCTGTTAGCTGTGGTACAGGCCCTTAAGGTGTGGAGGCACTGGCTTGAGGGGGCTCAACACCCTTTCCTCATTTTGACGGACCACCGTAACCTGGAGTACATCCGGGCAGCGAGGAGGCTGAACCCTCGGCAGGCTAGATGGAGTATGTTTTTGACCCGTTTCTCTTTTAAGATCACCTACATCCCTGGGTCACAAAACGGGAAGGCAGATGCGCTGTCTCGGCTGTATGACGGGGAGGAGAGGTTCGTGGAGCCCACTCCCATACTGCCGGAGTCGTGTCTAGTGGCACCGGTGGTGTGGGAGCTCGATTCTGAGCTCGAGCGAAGCATTACGCACCGACCCTAGTCCACCACAATGCCCGGAGGGTCGGAGTATGTTCCGCTCGAGTGTCGGGATCGATTGATCTATTGGGCTCACACGTCACCCTCCTCTGGACACCCGGGTATCGGCCGGACAGTGCACTGTCTTAGTGCCAAATATTGGTGGCCCACGTTGGCCAGGGATGTGAGGGTTTATGTTTCCTCCTGCTCGGTGTGCGCCCAGTGTAAGGCGCCTGGACATCTGCCTAGGGGTAAGTTACTGCCCCTGCCCGTTCCACAACGACCATGGTCCCACCTCTCGGTGGATTTTATAACTGACCTTCCCCTCTCTCAAGGGAATACTACCATCCTGGTCGTTGTGGACCGGCTCTCTAAGGCCTGTCGTTTGCTCCCCATGCCGGGTCTTCCTACTGCCCTGCAGACCGCCAGCTATATTCACCCATGTGTTCCGGCACTACGGGGTGCCCGAGGACATTGTGGCTGACCGAGGTCCCCAATTCACCTCCAGAGTCTGGAGAGCTTTATGGAGCGGTTGGGGGTCTCGGTGAGCCTCACCTCGGAGTTACCACCCGAGAGTAATGGGCAGGTGGAACCGCGTAAACCAGGATGTGGGTAGGTTTCTCAGAACGTACTGCCGGGATCGGCCGGAGGAGTGGGCGAGATATGTGCCCTGGGCCGAGATGGCACAGAACTCTCTCCGCCACTCCTCCACCCAACTAACCCCTCAGTGTGTTTTGGGGTACCAGCCGGTTCTGGCACCATGGCATGAGAGCCAGATCGAGGCCCCCGCTGTGGATAGTGGGTGCGGCGCTCGGAGGAGACGTGGGGACGCTGCACACGTCCATCTGCAGCGTGCCATACGTCGACAGAAGACGAGCGCTCGACCTACACCGCAGTGAGGGGCCAGTGTACGCACCTGGAGATCGAGTCTGGCTCTCTGCCAGAAACCTGCCCCTCCGCCTGCCCTGTCGGAAGCTGGGTCGGCGGTTTGTAGGGCCATTTAAAGTCCTGAGAAGGTTGAACGAGGTATGTTATAGATTACAGTTACCAGTTGAGTATAAGTGTATTAACCCCTCGTTCCATGTGTCCCTTCTCAGGCCGTGTAGCAGGCCCACTCCAAGAACATGAGATCTTGGAGACCCCCGGCCCCGTTGGACATCGAGGGGTACCGGCGTACACCGTGAGATCCATCTTGGATTCTAGACGTCGGAGAGGGGTCTTCAGTATCTAGTGGAGTGGGAGGGGTACGGTCCGGAGGAAGCGGTGCTGGGTGCCGAGGAGAGACATCTTGGACCCGTCGCTCCTGGACGGAATTCCATCGGGGTATCCGACGCCCTGCGCCGCTGCCTCCGGTCGTCCCCCAAGGCCGAGTCGGCGCGCTGAGCCGCGCGTCAAGTACTGTCACGGTTTCGCCGAGGCTGCCTCTCTCCCCTTGTTCGGGCAGGCTCCAGCGTCGCGTCGTCTCCCCGAATTCTAGCTGCCACCGATTGATGTTTCATGTTCGTTTGCTTTTGTCTGTTTGTGTCTACACCTGTTTCTGTTTTGTAGTAATTAGTGTCCTATAAGTTTCTCGTTGTGTTTGTCTTGTGTTGTGTGTGATTGTACCGCCAGTCTGTGTATTGCTCGGTTGGCGTTATTTTCTCCACTGTTTGCTGGAGCGTTCGTTGCACTTGTGTGTGCACTTATTTTCTTCCTGACGCACCTGTTTGTGCGCATTGTCTTTCGCCTTCGTGCGTATTTTGCTGTCAGGCTTATTTCGTCCTGTTGCCTGTGTTTAGGCAGGAATACAGCTTTTTTGGAATTCAGTCTGCTTCCTGCGTTTGATTCCTACACCACACCTACAACACACGACCTGACATTTGCACACTCTTGGCATTCTCTCAACCAGCTTCACTTGTTGGCTGCTTTTCCTTCACTCTGCCATCCGACTCATCCCAAACCATCTCAATTGGGTTGAGGTCGGGGGATTGTGGAGGCCAGGTCATCTGATGCAGCACTCTATCCCTTTCCTTCTTGGTAAAATAGCCCATACACAGCCTGGAGGTGTGTTGGGTCATTGTCGAAAAACAAATGATAGTCCCACTAAGCGCAAACCAGATGGGATGGCGTATCGTTGCAGAATGCTGTGGTAGCCATGCTGGTTAAGTGTGCCTTGAATTCTAAATAATTCATAGACAGTGTCACCAGCAAAGCAGCCCCACACCACAACACCACCTCCTCCAGTGCCATCACAAACCGATGCTGGCACTAAGATTGCACTCAATGAGCTGTATAAGGTCATAAGTAAACAGGAAAACGTTCATCCCGAGGCAGCGCTCCTAGTGGCCGGGGACTTTAATGCAGGGAAACTTAAATCCGTTCTACCTAATTTATACCAGCATGTTAAATGTGCAACCAGAGGGAAAAAAACTCTAGACCACCTTTACTCCACACACAGAGACGCGTACAAAGCTCTCCCTCGCCCTCCATTTGGCAAATCTGACCATAACTCTATCCTCCTGATTCCTGCTTATAAGCAAAAACTAAAGCAGGAAGCAGCAGTGACTTGGTTATTAAGGAAGTGGTCAGATGAAGCAGATGCTAAGCTACAGGGCTGTTTTGCTAGCACAGACTGGAATATGTTCCGGGATTCTTCCGATGGCATTGAGGAGTACACCACATCAGTCACTGGCTTCATCAACAGTTGCATCGACGCCGTCCCACAGTGACCGCACGTACATACCCCAACCAGAAGCAATGGATCACAGGCAACATCTGCACTGAGCTAAAGGGTAGAGCTGCCGCTTTCAAGGAGCGGGACTCTAACCCAGAAGCTTATAAGAAATCCCGCTATGCCCTCTGACGAACCATCAAACAGGCAAAGAGTCAATACAGGACGAAGATTGAATCGTACTACGCCGGCTCCAACACTTGTGGATGTGGCAGGGCTTACAAACTATTACAGACTACAAAGGGAAGCAAAGCCGCGAGCTGCCCAGTGACACAAGCCTACCAGACAAGCTAAATCATTTCTATGCTCGCTTTGAGGCAAGCAACACTGAAGCATGCATGAGAGCATCAGATTTTCCGGATGACTGTGTGGTCACGCTCTCCGTAGCCGATGTGAGTAAGACTTTTAAGCAGGTCAACATTCACAAGGCCGCAGGGCCAGACGGATTACCAGGACGTGTACTCCGAGCATGTGCGGACCAACTGGCAAATGTCTTCACTGACATTTTCAACATGTCCCTGACTGAGTCTGTAATACCAACATGTTTCAAGCAGACCACCATAGTCCCCGTGCCCAAGAACACTAAGATAACCTGCCTAAATGACTACCGACCCGTAGCACCCACATCTGTTGCCATGAAGTGCTTTGAAAGGCTGGTCATGGCTCACATCAACACCATTATCCCAGAAACCCTAGACCCACTCCAATTTGCATACCATCCCAACAGATCCACAGATGATGAAATCTCTATTTCACTCCACACTGCCCTTTCCCACCTGGACAAGAGGAACACCTACGTGAGAATGCTACTAATTGACTACAGCTCAGCGTTCAACACCATAGTGCCCTCAAAGCTCATCACTAAGCTCAGGACCCTGGGACTAAACACCTCCCTCTGCAACTGGATCCTGGACTTCCTGACGGGCCGCCCCCAGGTGGTAAGGGTAGGTAACAACACATCTGCCATGCTGATCCTCAACACAAGGGCCCCTCAGGGGTGCGTGCTCAGTCCCCTCCTGTACTCCCTGTTCACCCACAACTGTGCGGCCTAACACGACTCTAACACCATCATTAAGTTTGCCGACGACACAACAGTGGTAGGCCTGATCACCGACAATGATGAGACAGCCTATAGGGAGGAGGTCAGCGACCTGGCCGTAGGGTGCCAGGATAACAACCTCTCCCTCAATGTGACCAAGACAAAGGAGATGATTGTGGACTACAGGAAAAAAAGAGGACTGAGCACGCCCCACATTCTCATCGACGGGGCTGTAGTAGGAACAAGTTCCTTGGTGTCCACATCACCAACAAACTATCATGGTCCAAACACACCAAGACAGTCGTGAAGAGGGCACGACAAAGCCTATTCCCCCTCAGGAGACTGAAAAGATTTGGCATGGGTCCTCAGATCCACAAAAGGTTATACAGCTGCACCATCGAAAGCATCCTGACTGGTTGTATCACCGCCTGGTATGGCAACTGCTTGGCCTCCGACCGCAAGGCACTACAGAGGGTAGTGCGTACGGCCCAGTACATCACTGGGGCAAAGCTTCCTGCCATCCAGGACCTCTATACCAGGCGGTGTCAGAGGAAGGCCCTAAAATTGTCAAAGACTCCAGCCACCCTAGTCATAGACTGTTCTCTCTCTGCTACACATGCAGGCAAGCGGTACCGAGTGCCAAGTCTAGGTCCAAAAGGCTTCTTAACAGCTTCTACCCCCAAGCCATAAGACTCCTGAACAGCTAATCATGGCTACTCAGACTATTTGCATTTATCCCCCTCCTGTTTTACGCTGCTGCTACTCTCTGTTTATTATCTATGCACAGTCACTTTAACTCTACCTACATGTACATATTACCTCAATTACCTCGACTAACCGGTGCCACCGCACATTGACTCTGTACTGGTACCCCCTGTATATAGCTTCCCTACTGTTATTTTATTTTACAGCTGCTCTATAATTATTTTATTTTTTTATTTTTTACTTATCTATTTTTTACTTAACACTTTCTTTATTTTCTTAAAACTGCATTGTTGGTTAAGGGCTCTTAAGTTAGCATTTCACTGTAAGGTCTACACCTGTTGTATTCAGCGTATATCTGTCAAGCGTCAGTGTGTAGCGGTAGGACGGAGTCAGGCGCAGGACCCAGAGCTAGTAGACAACGTACTTTACTCGTAAATAACAAATGAACATTAACTCCCCGCAGGGAGGACAATCCCGCTCACCAGTCGATAACACCAAACATAGAACAAACAGGCACTCAACACAGTGGGAGCCAGAGGGTTAAATAGGGAACAAATCATAGACATAATGGGAACCAGGTGTGAACAATGAAGACAAAACAAGTAGAACACAGAAACATCGATCGGTGGCAGCTAGTACTCCGGTGACGACGAACGCCGAAGCCTGCCCAAAGCAAGGAGGAGGGGCAGCCTCGGCTGAATCCGTGACAATATGGCAAATCAATTTGATTTGATTTTACAGTGTGAACTACACATGCGAAGATCATCCATTCACCTACTCTGCGTCTCACAAAGACACAGCAGTTGGAACCAAAAATCTCAAATTTGGACTCATCAGACCAAAGGACAGATTTCCACCGGTCTAATGTCCATTGCTCGTGTTTCTTGGCCCAAGCAGGTCTCTTCTTCTTATTGGTGTCCTTTAGTAGTGGTTTCTTTGCAGCAATTCGACTATGAAGGCCTGATTCACACAGTCTCGTCTGAACAGTTGATGTTGAGATATGTCTGTGACCTGAACTCTGTGTAGCATTTATTTGGGCTGCAATCTGAGGTGCAGTTAACTCTAATGAACTTATCCTCTGCATCAGAGGTAACTCCTTTCCTGTGGCGGTCCTCATGAGAGCCAGTTTCATCATAGCGCTTGATGGTTTTTGTGGCTGCACTTGAAGAAACTTTCAAAGTTCTTGAAATGTTCTGCATTGACTGACCTTCATGTCTTAAAGTAATGATGGACTGTCATTTCTGTTTACTTATTTGAGCTGTTCTTGACATAATATGGACTTGGTCTTTTACCAAATAGGGCTATCTTCTGTACACCTGTTAATTGAAATTGACTACCTCATGAAGCTGGTTGAGGGAATGCCAAGCGTGTGCAAAGCTGTCATCAAGGCAAAGGGTGGCTACTTTGAAGATCTCTAAAATCTAAAATATATTTTGATTAGTTGATCACTTTTTTGGTTACTACATGATTCCATATGTGTTATTTCATAGTTTTGATGTCTTCACTATTATTCTACAATGTAGAAAATAGTAAAAATAAAGAAAAACCCTGGAATGAGTAGGTGTGTCCAAACTTTTGACTGGTAGTGTATGCTAAATGGGGTATATGATAATAATATTGTTTCCACTCAGTCTGTCTATAGCATAGCATAGCATCGCTTCGCATCGCATCGTATAGCATCGCATAGCATAGCATAGCATAGCATAGCATCGCATAGCATCGCATAGCATAGCATAGCATAGCATCGCATAGCATCGTATAGCATAGCATGCATAGCATCTCTGTAAAGATATAACAGTACTGGAACTATAACTTACCCTGCATGTTGTGTCATGCCGAAGACTGGGTCAGCGTTGGATGTATTTATTAATGCGGAGGGATTTTATGGAAGATAATCCAGGAATCATTTTTTTAGAGGTGGAAGGTTGGAGGGGTGGAGAGTGACAAATCAGGGCAAGCTGTTTGCCAAGCAGGAGAGTTTCTGGCCTGGTCCTCCGGTCTTACGGGCTCAGGGCCTGGCGTTAAGCCAGATTGGATGAGGTCCAGTTTAACAAGGTTAAGTCCCTCAGTTTTGTTTAGAACAGAGCTGGGACTCATCCAGACTTATCCTGTCATCGTCCAGTAGAGAGGGGGAGAGAGGAGGGGAGGGAGGGGAGAGAGAGAGACTTCACTTGCTTTGGCAATGTTATCATTGTTTCCCATGCCAATACAGCCCTTAAATTGCATTGAGAGAGAGAGAGAGAGAGAGAGAGAGAGAGAGAGAGAGAGAGAGAGAGAGAGAGAGAGAGACAGAGAGGGAGGGAGAGAGAGAGACTTCACTTGCTTTGGCAATGTTATCATATGTTTCCCATGCCAATACAGCCCTTAAATTGAATTGAGAGAGAGAGAGAGAGAGAGAGACAGAGAGAGAGAGAGAGAGGGAGAGAGAGAGAGAGAGAGAGAGAGAGAGAGAGAGAGGGAGAGGGAGAGAGAGAGAGAGAGAGAGGAAGAGAGAGAGAGAGAGAGAGAGAGAGAGAGGAGAGAGAGGGAGAGACAGAGAGAGAGAGAGGAGAGAGAGAGGGAGAGAGAGATGGAGAGAGAGAGAGAGAGAGAGAGAGCAGGAGAGAGAGAGACAGAGAGAGAGACAGAGAGAGAGAGAGAGAGAGAGAAGAGAGAGAGAGGAGAGAGAGAGAGAGAGAGAGAGAGAGAGAGAGAGAGAGAGAGAGAGAGAGAAAGATGTCATCCCAGGTCCTCACCAGGATTTAGACAAGCCAACGAGTTCCCTCACTTTTAAATAGTTTCAATGTAAAAAGGCCAAAAGTCCACGTTTTGCAAATAGTTTCTATTTAGTATTTGAAATGGCTGGGGCTTGGTTCCAGGTAGAACCTTTTGGGGTTTCTTGTAGAACCCTTTCCACAGAGGGTTCTACATGGAACCAGAAGGGTTCTACCTGGAACCAAGAAGGATTCTCAGATGGGGACAGCCGAAGAACCCTTTCCTCAGATGGGGACAGCCGAAGAACCCTTTCCTCAGATGGGGACAGCCGAAGAACCCTTTCCTCAGATGGGGACAGCCGAAGAACCCTTTCCTCAGATGGGGACAGCCGAAGAACCCTTTCCTCAGATGGGGACAGCCGAAGAACCCTTTCCTCAGATGGGGACAGCCGAAGAACCCTTTTCTCAGATGGGGACAGCCGAAGAACCCTTTCCTCAGATGGGGACAGCCGAAGAACCCTTTTGGAACCCTTTTATCTAAGAGTATAGGCTGGGTCCCAAATGGAACCATATTCACTTTATAGAACTCTGGTCTAAAGTAGTGCACTATAGAGGGAATAGGGTGTCATAGGGCTCTGGTCTAAAGTAGTGAACTATATAGGGAATAGGGTGTCATAGGGCTCTGGTCTAAAGTAGTGCACTAGTATAGGAATAGGGTGTCATAGGGCTCTGGTCTAAAGTAGTGTACTATATAGGGAATAGGGGTGTCATAGGGCTCTGGTCTAAAGTAGTGCACTACTAGGGATAGGGTGTCATAGGGCTCTGGTCTAAAGTAGTGCACTATATAGGGAATAGGGTGTCATAGGGCTCTGGTCTAAAGTAGTGCACTATATAGGGAATAGGGTGTCATAGGGCTCTGGTCTAAAGTAGTGCACTATATAGGAATAGGGGTGGCATAGGGCTCTGGTCTAAAGTAGTGCACTATATAGGGAAATAGGGTGCCATTCTCTGGTCTAAAGTAGTGCACTATATAGGGAATAGGGTGCCATTCTCTGGTCTAAAGTAGTGCACTATATAGGGAATAGGGTGTCATAGGGCTCTGGTCTAAAGTAGTGCACTATATTAGGGAATAGGGTGTCGTAGGGCTCTGGTCCAAAGTAGTGCACTATATAGGGAATAGGGTGTCATAGGGCTCTGGTCTAAAGTAGTGCACTATATAGGGAATATGGTGTCATAGGGCTCTGGTCTAAAGTAGTGTGAACACTATATGGGAATAGGGTGTCAGAGGGCTCTGGTCTAAAGTAGTGCACTACATAGGGAATAGGGTGTCATAGGGCTCTGGTCTAAAGTAGTGCACTATATAGGGAATAGGGTGTCATAGGGCTCTGGTCTAAAGTGAGTACTATATAGGGAATAGGGTGTCATAGGGCTCTGGTCTAAAGTAGTGCACTATATAGGAATAGGGTGTCATAGGGCTCTGGTCTAAAGTAGTGCACTATATAGGGAATAGGGTGTCATAGGGCTCTGGTCTAAAGTAGTGTACCATATAGGAATAGGGTGTTATAGGGCTCTGGTCTAAAGTAGTGCACTATATAGGAATAGGGTGTCATAGGGCTCTGGTCTAAAGTAGTGCACTATATGGGAATAGGGTGTCATAGGGCTCTGGTCTAAAGTAGTGCACTATATAGGGAATAGGGTGTCATAGGGCTCTGGTCCAAAGTGAGTACACTATATAGGGAATAGGGTGTCATAGGGCTCTGGTCTAAAGTAGTGTACTATATAGGGAATAGGGTGTTATAGGATTCTGGTCTCAAAGTAGTGCACTATATAGGAATAGGGTGTCATAGGGCTCTGGTCTAAAGTAGTGCACTATATAGGGAATAGGGTGTCATAGGGCTCTGGTCTAAAGTAGTGCACTATATAGGGAATAGGGTGTCATAGGGCTCTGGTCTAAAGTAGTGCACTATATAGGGAATAAGGTGTTATAGGGCTCTGGTCCAAAGTGAGTGCACTATATAGGGAATAGGGTGTCATAGGGCTCTGGTCTAAAGTAGTGCACTATATAGGGAATAGGGTGTCATAGGGCTCTGGTCTAAAGTAGTGCACTATAGGGAATAGGGTGTCATAGGGCTCTGGTCCAAAAGTAGTGCACTATATAGGAATAGGGTGCCATAGGGCTCTGGTCTAAAGTAGTGCACTATATGGAATAGGGTGTCATAGGGCTCTGGTCTAAAGTAGTGCACTATATGGGAATAGGGTGTCATAGGGCTCTGGTCTAAAGTAGTACCCTATATAGGGAATAGGAGTGTCATAGGGCTCTGGTCTAAAGTAGTGCACTATATAGGGAATAGGGTGTCATAGGGCTCTGGTCTAAAGTAGTGCACTATATGGGAATAGGGTGCCATAGGGGCTCTGGTCTAAAAGTAGTGCACTATATAGGAATAGGTTGTCATAGGGCTCTGGTCTAAAGTAGTACTATATAGGGAATAGGGTGTCATAGGGCTCTGGTCTAAAGTAGTCACTATATAGGGAATAGGGTGCCATAGGGCTCTGGGTCTAAAGTAGTGCACTATATAGGAATAGGGTGTCATAGGGCTCTGGTCCCAAAGTAGTGCACTATATAGGGAATAGGGTGTCATAGGGCTCTGGTCTAAAGTAGTGCACTATATAGGGAATAGGGTGTCATAGGGCTCTGGTCTAAAGTAGTGCACTATATGGGAATAGGGTGTCATAGGGCTCTGGTCTAAAGTAGTTCACTATATAGGGAATAGAGTGCCATAGGGCTCTGGTCTAAAGTAGTGCACTATAGGGAATAGGGTGTCATAGGGCTCTGGTCTAAAGTAGTGCACTATAGGGAATAGGGTGTCATAGGGCTCTGGTCTAAAGTAGTGTACTATATAGGGAATAGGTGTCATAGGGCTCTGGTCTAAAGTAGTGCACTATATAGGAATAGGGTGTCATAGGGCTCCTGGTCTAAAGTAGTTGCACTATATAGGGAATAGTGCCATAGGGCTCTGGTCTAATGTAGTGTACTATATAGGGAATAGGGTGTCATAGGGCTCTGGTCTAAAGTAGTGCACTATATAGGGAATAGGGTGTCATAGGGCTCTGGTCTAAAGTAGTGCACTATATCAGGAATAGGGTGTCATAGGGCTCTGGTCTAAAGTAGTGTACTATATAGGGAATAGGGTGTCATAGGGCTCTGGTCTAAAGTAGTGCACTATATAGGGAATAGGGTGTCATAGGGCTCTGGTCTAAAGTAGTGTACTATATAGGGAATAGGGTGTCATAGGGCTCTGGTCTAAAGTAGTGTACTATATAGGGAATAGGGTGTCATAGGGCTCTGGTCTAAAGTAGTGCACTATAGGGAATAGGTGTCATAGGGCTCTGGTCTAAAGTAGTGTACTATATAGGGAATAGGGTGTCATATTGCTCTGGTCTAAAGTAGTGTACTATATAGGGAATAGGGTGTCATAGGGCTCTGGTCTCAAAGTAGTGCACTATATAGGGAATAGGGTGTCATAGGGCTCTGGTCCGTAATGTACTATATAGGGAATAGGTGTCATAGGGCTCTGGTCTAAAGTAGTGTACTATATAGGGAATAGGGTGTCATAGGGCTCTGGTCTAAAGTAGTGTACTATAGGGAATAGGGTGTCATAGGGCTCTGGTCTAAAGTAGTGTACTATATCAGGGAATAGGGTGTCATAGGGCTCTGGTCTAAAGTAGTGCACTATATAGGATAGGGTGTCATAGGGCTCTGGTCTAAAGTAGTGTGTCCTATATAGAGAATAGGGTGTCATAGGGCTCTGGTCTAAAGTAGTGTACTATATGGGAATAGGGTGTCATAGGGCTCTGGTCTAAAGTAGCGTACTATATAGGGAATAGGGTGTCATAGGGCTCTGGTCTAAAGTAGTGCACTATATAGGGAATAGGGTGTCATAGGGCTCTGGTCTAAAGTAGTGTACTATATAGGGAATAGGGTGTCATAGGGCTCTGGTCTAAAGTAGTGTACTATATAGGGA
This sequence comes from Coregonus clupeaformis, assembly GCF_020615455.1. Lineage (NCBI taxonomy): Eukaryota > Metazoa > Chordata > Actinopteri > Salmoniformes > Salmonidae > Coregonus > Coregonus clupeaformis. Next base: position 58,102 of record NW_025535411.1, on the reverse strand, counting down.
ATAGGGTGCCATAGGGATGCATATCTACTGTCAGTAAACACCTGTCTGTGGCCCATCAACTGAAATGACCATAGAACTCTACATGTTAAACTGCAGAGGAAATAGTTTGACCTGCGTGGGGAGATATTGGCTCAAACTAAAACAACAACTCCAATTCTCTTATTTACCCTGTCCTCCCCCTCAGGACTCCAGCTGGGTGCTTTTCTCTGAGGTGTGAGGAAGGGGAAAAACAGTCCCATCAATATTGGGTCTCTCCTCCCACTGAGGTAGGTGCCTCAATTTACCCCCAGTTCTGCTTCACACAATGGTTGATGCTGGGACCAGCTTTCACAATAAACTCTCTCTCTCTCTCTCTCTCTCTCTCTCTCTGTCAATTTCAATTCAATTTAAGGGTTTTATTGGCATGGGAAACGTATGTTAACATTGCCAAAGCAAGTGAAGTAGATAGTAAACTAAAGTGAAATAAACAATAAATATTAACAGGAAACATTACACTCAGAAGTTCCAAAAGAATAAAGACACAAATGTCATATTATGTATATATACAGTGTTGTACTGGCCTCGTAACAATGTGCAAATAGTTAAAGTACAAATGGGAAATTAAATAACATAAATATGGGTTGTATTTACAATGGTGTTTGTTCTTCACTGGTTGCCCTTTTCTTGTGGCAACAGGTCACAAATCTTGCAGCTGTGATGGCACACTGTGGTTTTTCACCCAATAGATATGGGAGTTTATCAAAATTAGATTTTTATTTTTTGAATTCTTTGTAGGTCTGTGTAGTCTGAGGGAAATATGTGTCTCTAATATGGTCATACATTTGGCAGGAGGTTAGGAAGTGCATCTCAGTTTCCACCTCATTTTGTGGGCAGTGTGCACATAGCCTGTCTTCTCTTGAGAGCCAGGTCTGCCTACGGCGGCCTTTCTCAATAGCAAGGCTATGCTCACTGAGTCTGTACATAGTCAAAGCTTTCCTTAAGTTTGGGTCAGTCACAGTGGTCAGGTATTCTGCCACTGTGTACTCTCTGTTTAGGGCCAAATAGCATTCCAGTTTGCTCTGTTTTTTGGTAAATTCTTTCCAATGTGTCAAGTAATTATATTTTTGTTTTCTCATTACTTGGTTGGGTCTAATTGTGTTGCTGTCCTGGGGCTCTGTGGGGTCTGTTTGTGTTTGTGAACAGAACCCCAGGACCAGCTTGCTTAGGGGACTCTTCTCCAGGTTCATCTCTCTGTAGGTGATGGCTTTGTTATGGAAGGTTTGGGAATCGCTTCCTTTTAGGTGGTTGTAGAATTTAACAGCACTTTTCTGGATTTTGATAATTAGCGGGTATCGGCCTAATTCTGCTCTGCATGCATTATTTGGTGTTTTACGTTGTACACGGAGGATGTTTTGCAGAATTTTGCATGCAGAGTCTCAATTTGCTGTTTGTCCCATTTTGTGAATTCTTGGTTGGTGAGCGGACCCCAGCCCTCACAACCATAAAACGCAATAGGTTCTATAACTGATTCAAGTATTTTAGCCAGATCCTAATTGGTATGTCGAATTTTAAGTTCCTTTTGATGGCATAGAAGGCCCTTCTTGCCTTGTCTCTCAGATCGTTCACAGCTTTGTGGAAGTTACCTGTGGCGCTGATATTTAGGCTGAGGTATGTATAGTTTTTTGTGTGCTCTAGGGCAACGGTGTCTAGATGGAATTTTGTATTTGTGGTCCTGGCAACTGGACCTTTGTTTGGAACACCATTATTTTTGTCTTACTGAGATTTACTGTCAGGGCCCAGGTCTGACAGAATCTGTGCAGAAGATCTAGGTGCTGCTGTAGGCCCTCCTTGGTTGGTGACAGAAGCACCAGATCATCAGCAAACAGAAGACATTTGACTTCAAATTCTAGTAGGGTGAGGCCGGGTGCTGCAGAATGTTCTAGTGCCCTCGCCAATTCGTTGATATATATGTTGAAAAGGGTGGGGCTCAAGCTGCATCCCTGTCTCACCACACGGCCCTGAGGAAAGAAATGTGTGTGTTTTTTGCATTGTTTTCACTGAGGAAATGTACGAGTCTGCTGTTAATGATAATGCAGAAGATTTTCCCAAGGTTGCTGTTGACGCATATCCCACTGTAGTTATTGGGGTCAAATTTCTCTCCACTCTCTGTGTTTCTCTCTCTCTCTCTTTCAGCAGACAGACAACCCACTTCTCTCTCTCTCCCCTCTGTAGCCCACATCACAATCCTGTCACAGCACGTCATAGCTCTCTCCTATTAACATTTTACTGCAGTGGGCTAAATCAGGGTCACACAGAGTGTTTCTTGGTAGTCTTAAACAAATTTACTTTGAAACAAAAGTATCCACCTCAGACACATGGTTATGGGCTTAACAAAAAGAAGACACCTGTACCATGTCAGATATAGAGTTGAAATGTATTCAACGTTGAGTTTGCATCCCAATATTACACTTTATATACATCACAGAAGACTGAAATATAACAAAACCGTTTGACATAGAAACACCAGATTTTTTTTATTTTATTAATCGTGAAATTATGACAAATATGAATAACATTCCACCCATGAGGCCACTAGAGGGCGATCTGGTCATTTGACTTCAGGAACGGGAGCTAGAAGACAATGGATTGATTGATACACTGGTACAATGGTGGTAGTCTGGAGCAAATGGTGCTGGGGAAAAACGATGTCATCTAATTATCAGAGCTACTTCAGCGACAAGCTGTCAGCTGAAAGGGAAGGCCGTTCTATGTCCTGTCATATTAGATGTTAAAATATGCAGCTCTGCCCTGGCAGATGAGGAGCTGCGATGGGTTTTGGGGTGGCTGGGAAGCGTCTGCTTTATTTGATCAATGTTGTTGAACCGTAATTAATCAAATGTCTTTGATCAAATTTTTGGCATCAATGTGCATCCATAATGAAACATTGCTGAAGCTCAGTACGCATCAATATACACTAAACACATCAATATAAACATCAATATTCACATCAATATACACTATACACATCAATATAAACATCAATATTCACATCAATATACACTATACACATCAATATAAACATCAATATTCGCATCAATATACACTATACACATCAATATAAACATCAATATTCACATCAATATACACTATACACATCAATATTAATATACTCAATATACACTATACACATCAATATCAACATCAATATGCGCATCAATATACACTATACATCAATATTCATATACATCAATATACACTTCAATATACACTATACACATCAATATACACTATGCACATCAATATAAACATCAATATGCACATCAATATACACTATACACATCAATATACACATCAATATAAACATCAATATTCACATCAATATACACTATACACATCAATATACACATCAATATACACTATACACATCAATATAAACATCAATATTCACATCAATATACACTATACACATCAATAAAAACATCAATATTCACATCAATATACACTATACACTTTAATATACACTATACACAGTCAATATACACTATGCACATCAAAATTAACATCCAATATTCACATCAATATACACTATACACATCAATATTCACATCAATATTCACATCAATATACACTATATACATCAATATAAACATCAATATTCACATCAATATACACTATACACTTTAATATACACTATACACATCAATATACACTATGCACATCAAAATTAACATCAATATTCACATAAACACAATATACACATATACACATCAATATAAACATCAATATTCACATCAATATACACTATACACATCAATATACACATCAATATACACTATACACATCAATATACACTATACACTTTAATATACACTATACACATCAATATACACTATACACATCAATATACACTATACACTTTAATATACACTATACACATCAATATACACTATACACATCAATATAAACATCACTATTCTCTGGGACATATGCTTTGTTTGTAGTCTCACAGGGAGTCTCTGGGACATATGCTTTGTTTGTAGTCTCACAGGGGGACTCTGGGACTCAGGCTTTGTTTGTAGTCTCAGCAGGGGGACTCTGGGTCTCAGGCTTTGTTTGTAGTCTCACAGGGGGACTCTGGGACTCAGGCTTTGTTTGTAGTGTCACAGGGGACTCTGGGACTCAGGCTTTGTTGTAGTGTCACAGGGGGACTCTGGGACTCAGGCTTTGTTTGTAGTCTCACAGGGGGACTCTGGGTCTCAGGCTTTGTTTGTAGTGTCACAGGGGGACTCTGGGACTCAGGCTTTGTTTGTAGTCTCACAGGGGGACTCTGGGACTCAGGCTTTGTTTGTAGTGTCACAGGGGGACTCTGGGACTCAGGCTTTGTTTGTAGTCTCACAGGGGGACTCTGGGACTCAGGCTTTGTTTGTAGTCTCACAGGGGGACTCTGGGTCTCAGGCTTTGTTTGTAGTGTCACAGGGGGACTCTGGGACTCAGGCTTTGTTTGTAGTCTCACAGGGGGACTCGGGGACTCAGGCTTTGTTTGTAGTCTCACAGGGGGACTCTGGGACTCAGGCTTTGTTTGTAGTCTCACAGGGGGACTCTGGGACTCAGGCTTTGTTTGTAGTCTCACAGGGGGACTCTGGGACTCAGGCTTTGTTTGTAGTCTCACAGGGGGACTCTGGGACTCAGGCTTCCCCCCTTTCTGCTCTTAAAGTTAACATGGACAGATTCTGTCTCTATCGACCCGGGACAGATTCTGTCTCTATCGACTCCGGGACAGACGGGAGATGGGGTGTTTATTGGTACAGTGAGAACATTATTCTGCCTGAAGGAGATGGGGTGTTAAGGAGGGTGAGGGGGTTGGTACAGTGAGAACATTATTCTGCCTGAAGGAGATGGGGGGTGTTAAGGAGGGTGGGGGGTTGGTACAGTGAGAACATTATTCTGCCTGAAGGAGATGGGGGGTGTTAAGGAGGGTGAGCGTGTTGCATCTAGGAGCTTCTAAGGTTTTTTGGTTAATCATAATGGTGTCTGATTGGTTGTGGTTGTATCTAATTAACATGAAGGTCATTAGACGATCTATACTCTTAGGGACCCCGTTCTCTAGAATTCCCTTCTGGACTTTTTAATTAGCCACTAAATGGGACTGTGGACCCATTTAATAAGTCAAACCTGTTGGGAGAGTAAATTGAAAACGTATTTTTAATAAATGATTTTAATTTCATTACAATTCCCTCATTTCCAAATGACATCCTTTTGTAACATAGTACAGGGGTGTTTATTGACTTGGTCAATAAAAAAGTGGTCAGATGACGCAGATGCTAAGCTTGTCACGATCGTTATGAAAGCGGACCAAGGCGCAGCATGATAGGCGATATATTTTTATTAGTGGACACACAATTGAACCAAAACAATAAACGATAAGTGAAGTCCTAGGTTAATAACACAAACCCTATACGGATCAAGATCCCACAAAACAAAAGTGCAACAGGCTGGCCAAGTATGGTTCCCAATCAGAGACAACAAGCAACAGCTGCCTCTGATTGGGAACCAACCTAGCCAACATAGAAATACGTGAACTAGAACACCATAGACAACTAAACATAACAAAGTCCACACCCTGGCTCAACATTTAAGAGTCCCCAGAGCCAGGGCGTGACAAAGCTACAGGACTGTTTTGCTAGCACAGACTGGAACATGTTCGGGATTCTTCAGATGGCATTGAGGAGGTACACCACATCAGTCACTGGCTTCATCAATAAGTGCATCGATGATGTCGTCCCCACAGTGACTGTCGTACATACCCCAACCAGAAGCCATGGATTACAGGCAACATCTGCACTGAGCTAAAGGGTAGAGCTGCCGCTTTCAAGGAGCGGGACTCAACCCGGACAGCTTATAAGAAATCCGCTATGCCCTCCGACGAACCATCAAACATCAACCTCCACCCTTCATCATGACAGTCCTAGTTATAATATACAGTACTATCACCCCCCCACCCTTCATCATGACAGTCCTAGTTATAATATACAGTACTATCACCCCCCACCCTTCATCATGACAGTCCTCGTTATAATATACAGTACTATCACCCCCCACCCTTCATCATGACAGTCCTCGTTATAATATACAGTATTATCACCCCCCCCACCCTTCATCATGACAGTCCTAGTTATAATATACAGTATTATCACCCCCCCACCCTTCATCATGACAGTCCTAATTATAATATACAGTATTATCACCCCCCCCACCCTTCATCATGACAGTCCTAGTTATAATATACAGTACTATCACCCCCCACCCTTCATCATGACAGTCCTAGTTATAATATACGTACTATCACCCCCCCCACCCTTCATCATGACAGTCCTAGTTATAATATACAGTACTATCACCCCCCACCCCTTCATCATGACAGTCCTAGTTATAATATACAGTACTATCACCCCCACCCTTCATCATGACAGTCCTAGTTATAATATACAGTACTATCACCCCCCCACCTTCATCATGACAGTCCTAGTTATAATATACAGTACTATCACCCCCCCCACCCTTCATCATGACAGTCCTAGTTATAATATACAGTATTATCACCCCCCCACCCTTCATCACGACAGTCCTAGTTATAATATACAGTACTATCACCCCCCACCCTTCATCAGTGACAGTCCTAGTTATAATATACAGTACTATCACCCCCACCCTTCATCGACAGTCCTAGTTATAATATACAGTACTATCACCCCCACCCTTCATCATGACAGTCCTAGTTATAATATACAGTAATCACCCCCCCCACCCTTCATCATGACAGTCCTAGTTATAATATACAGTACTATCACCCCCCACCCCTTCATCATGACAGTCCTAGTTATAATATACAGTACTATCACCCCCACCCTTCATCATGACAGTCCTAGTTATAATATACAGTACTATCACCCCCCCCACCCTTCATCATGACAGTCCTAGTTATAATATACAGTACTATCACCCCCCCACCCTTCATCATGACAGTCCTAGTTATAATATACAGTACTATCACCCCCCCCACCCTTCATCATGACAGTCCTAGTTATAATATACAGTATTATCACCCCCTTCATCATGACAGTCCTAGTTATAATATACAGTATTATCACCCCCCACCCTTCATCATGACAGTCCTAGTTATAATATACAGTACTATCACCCCCCACCCTTCATCATGACAGTCCTAGTTATAATATACAGTACTATCACCCCCACCCTTCATCATGACAGTCCTAGTTATAATATACAGTACTATCACCCCCCACCCTTCATCATGACAGTCCCTAGTTATAATATACAGTACTATCACCCCCCCACCCTTCATCACGACAGTCCTAGTTATAATATACAGTATTATCACCCCCCACCCTTCATCATGACAGTCCTAGTTATAATATACAGTATTATCACCCCCCACCCTTCATCATGACAGTCCTAGTTATAATATACAGTACTATCACCCCCCACCCTTCATCATGACAGTCCTAGTTATAATATACAGTACTATCACCCCCCACCCTTCATCAATGACAGTCCTAGTTATAATATACAGTACTATCACCCCCCACCCTTCATCATGACAGTCCTAGTTATAATATACAGTACTATCACCCCCCCCACCCTTCATCATGACAGTCCTAGTTATAATATACAGTACTATCACCCCCCACCTTCATCATGACAGTCCTAGTTATAATATACAGTATTATCACCCCCCCACCCTTCATATGACAGTCCTAGTTATAATATACAGTATTATCACCCCCCATCCTTCATCATGACAGTCCTAGTTATATTATACAGTACTATCACCCCCACCCCTTCATCATGACAGTCCTAGTTATAATATAAAGTACTATCACCCCCTTCATCATGACAGTCCTAGTTATAATATACAGTACTATCACCCCCCCCTTCATCACGACAGTCCTAGTTATAATATACAGTATTATCACCCCCCACCCTTCATCATGACAGTCCTAGTTATAATATACAGTATTATCACCCCCCACCCTTCATCATGACAGTCCTAGTTATAATATACAGTACTATCACCCCCCCACCCTTCATCATGACAGTCCTAGTTATAATATACAGTACTATCACCCCCCCCACCCTTCATCATGACAGTCCTAGTTATAATATACAGTATTATCACCCCCCCCACCCTTCATCATGACAGTCCTAGTTATAATATACAGTATTATCACCCCCCACCCTTCATCATGACAGTCCTAGTTATAATATACAGTACTATCACCCCCCCACCCTTCATCATGACAGTCCTAGTTATAATATACAGTACTATCACCCCCACCCTTCATCATGACAGTCCTAGTTATAATATACAGTACTATCACCCCCCACCCTTCATCATGACAGTCCTAGTTATAATATACAGTACTATCACCCCCCCACCCTTCATCATGACAGTCCTAGTTATAATATACAGTACTATCACCCCCCACCCTTCATCATGACAGTCCTAGTTATAATATACAGTGCTATCACCCCCCCCACCCTTCATCATGACAGTCCTAGTTATAATATACAGTACTATCACCCCCCCACCCTTCATCATGACAGTCCTAGTTATAATATACAGTACTATCACTCCCCACCCTTCATCACGACAGTCCCTAGTTATAATATACAGTACTATCACCCCCCCACCCTTCATCACGACAGTCCTAGTTATAATATACAGTACTATCACCCCCACCCTTCATCATGACAGTCCTAGTTATAATATACAGTACTATCACCCCCCACCCTTCATCATGACAGTCCTAGTTATAATATACAGTACTATCACTCCCCCCACCCTTCATCATGACAGTCCTAGTTATAATATACAGTACTATCACCCCCCACCCTTCATCATGACAGTCCTAGTTATAATATACAGTATTATCACCCCCACCCTTCATCATGACAGTCCTAGTTATAATATACAGTATTATCACCCCCCACCCTTCATCATGACAGTCCTAGTTATAATATACAAGTATTATCACCCCCCACCCTTCATCATGACAGTCCTAGTTATAATATACAGTATTATCACCCCCCCTTCATCATGACAGTCCTAGTTATAATATACAGTATTATCACCCCCCCACCCTTCATCACGACAGTCCTAGTTATAATATACAGTACTATCACCCCCCACCCTTCATCATGACAGTCCTAGTTATAATATACAGTATTATCACCCCCCACCCTTCATCATGACAGTCCTAGTTATAATATACAGTATTATCACCCCCCCACCCTTCATCACGACAGTCCTAGTTATAATATACAGTACTACTCACCCCCCCACCCTTCATCATGACAGTCCTAGTTATAATATACAGTATTATCACCCCCCCCACCCTTCATCATGACAGTCCTAGTTATAATATACAGTACTATCACCCCCCACCCTTCATCATGACAGTCCTAGTTATAATATACAGTATTATCACCCCCACCCTTCATCATGACAGTCCTAGTTATAATATACAGTATCACCCCCCACCCTTCATCGCGACAGTCCTAGTTATAATATACAGTACTATCACCCCCCACCCTTCATCATGACAGTCCTAGTTATAATATACAGTACTATCACCCCCCACCCTTCATCATGACAGTCCTAGTTATAATATACAGTACTATCACCCCCCCACCCTTCATCATGACAGTCCTAGTTATAATATACAGTACTATCACCCCCACCCTTCATCATGACAGTCCTAGTTATAATATACAGTACTATCACCCCCCCACCCTTCATCATGACAGTCCTAGATATAATATACAGTACTATCACCCCCCACCCTTCATCATGACAGTCCTAGTTATAATATACAGTACTATCACCCCCCCCCCACCCTTCATCATGACAGTCCTAGTTATAATATACAGTACTATCACCCCCCACCCTTCATCATGACAGTCCTAGTTATAATATACAGTACTATCACCCCCCCACCCTTCATCATGACAGTCCTAGTTATAATATACAGTACTATCACCCCCCACCCTTCATCATGACAGTCCTAGTTATAATATACAGTACTATCACCCCCCACCCTTCATCATGACAGTCCTAGTTATAATATACAGTACTATCACCCCCCCACCCTTCATCATGACAGTCCTAGTTATAATATACAGTACTATCACCCCCCCACCCTTCATCATGACAGTCCTAGTTATAATATACAGTACTATCACCCCCCCCACCCTTCATCATGACAGTCCTAGTTATAATATACAGTACTATCACCCCCCCACCCTTCATCATGACAGTCCTAGTTATAATATACAGTACTATCACCCCCCACCCTTCATCATGACAGTCCTAGTTATAATATACAGTACTATCACCCCCCCACCCTTCATCATGACAGTCCTAGTTATAATATACAGTATTATCACCCCCCCACCCTTCATCATGACAGTCCTAGTTATAATATACAGTATTATCACCCCCCACCCTTCATCATGACAGTCCTAGTTATAATATACAGTACTATCACCCCCCACCCTTCATCATGACAGTCCTAGTTATAATATACAGTACTATCACCCCCCCCACCCTTCATCATGACAGTCCTAGTTATAATATACAGTACTATCACCCCCCCACCCTTCATCATGACAGTCCTAGTTATAATATACAGTATTATCACCCCCCCCACCCTTCATCATGACAGTCCTAGTTATAATATACAGTACTATCACCCCCCCACCCTTCATCATGACAGTCCTAGTTATAATATACAGTACTATCACCCCCCCACCCTTCATCATGACAGTCCTAGTTATAATATACAGTACTATCACCCCCCACCCTTCATCATGACAGTCCTAGTTATAATATACAGTACTATCACCCCCACCCCTTCATCATGACAGTCCTAGTTATAATATACAGTACTATCCCCCCCCACCCTTCATCATGACAGTCCTAGTTATAATATACAGTACTATCACCCCCCCACTTCATCATGACAGTCCTAGTTATAATATACAGTACTATCACCCCCACCCTTCATCATGACAGTCCTAGTTATAATATACAGTACTATCACCCCCCACCCTTCATCATGACAGTCCTAGTTATAATATACAGTACTATCACCCCCCCACCCTTCATCATGACAGTCCTAGTTATAATATACAGTATTATCACCCCCCCCACCCTTCATCATGACAGTCCTAGTTATAATATACAGTATTATCACCCCCCCCACCCTTCATCATGACAGTCCTAGTTATAATATACAGTACTATCACCCCCCCCCACCCTTCATCATGACAGTCCTAGTTATAATATACAGTACTATCACCCCCCCCCCCCCTTCATCATGACAGTCCTAGTTATAATATACAGTACTATCACCCCCCCCCCCCCTTCATCATGACAGTCCTAGTTATAATATACAGTACTATCACCCCCCCCACCCTTCATCATGACAGTCCTAGTTATAATATACAGTATTATCACCCCCCCACCCTTCATCATGACAGTCCTAGTTATAATATACAGTACTATCACCCCCCCACCCTTCATCACGACAGTCCTAGTTATAATATACAGTACTATCACCCCCCACCCTTCATCATGACAGTCCTAGTTATAATATACAGTATTATCACCCCCACCCTTCATCATGACAGTCCTAGTTATAATATACAGTACTATCACCCCCCCCACCCTTCATCATGACAGTCCTAGTTATAATATACAGTACTATCACCCCCCCCACCCTTCATCATGACAGTCCTAGTTATAATATACAGTACTATCACCCCCCCCCCCCCTTCATCATGACAGTCCTAGTTATAATATACAGTATTATCACCCCCCCACCCTTCATCATGACAGTCCTAGTTATAATATACAGTACTATCACCCCCCACCCTTCATCATGACAGTCCTAGTTATAATATACAGTATTATCACCCCCCACCCTTCATCATGACAGTCCTAGTTATAATATACAGTACTATCACCCCCACCTTTCATCACGACAGTCCTAGTTATAATATACAGTACTATCACCCCCCACCCTTCATCATGACAGTCCTAGTTATAATATACAGTACTATCACCCCCACCCCTTCATCATGACAGTCCTAGTTATAATATACAGTACTATCACCCCCCACCCTTCATCATGACAGTCCTAGTTATAATATACAGTATTATCACCCCCCACCCTTCATCATGACAGTCCTAGTTATAATATACAGTACTATCACCCCCCCCACCCTTCATCATGACAGTCCTAGTTATAATATACAGTATTATCACCCCCACCCTTCATCATGACAGTCCTAGTTATAATATACAGTACTATCACCCCCCCACCCTTCATCATGACAGTCCTAGTTATAATATACAGTACTATCACCCCCCCACCCTTCATCATGACAGTCCTAGTTATAATATACAGTACTATCACCCCCCACCCTTCATCATGACAGTCCTAGTTATAATATACAGTACTATCACCCCCCCCACCCTTCATCATGACAGGCCTAGTTATAATATACAGTACTATCACCCCCCCACCCTTCATCATGACAGTCCTAGTTATAATATACAGTATTATCACCCCCACCCTTCATCATGACAGTCCTAGTTATAATATACAGTATTATCACCCCCCACCCTTCATCATGACAGTCCTAGTTATAATATACAGTATTATCACCCCCCCCACCCTTCATCATGACAGTCCTAGTTATAATATACAGTACTATCACCCCCCCCACCCTTCATCATGACAGTCCTAGTTATAATATACAGTACTATCACCCCCCCCACCCTTCATCACGACAGTCCTAGTTATAATATACAGTACTATCACCCCCCACCCTTCATCATGACAGTCCTAGTTATAATATACAGTATTATTACCCCCCACCCTTCATCATGACAGTCCTAGTTATTATATACAGTACTATTACCCCCCCACCCTTCATCATGACAGTCCTAGTTATTATATACAGTATTATTAACCCCCCCACCCTTCATCATGACAGTCCTAGTTATAATATACAGTATTATTAACCCCCTGATTTCCCCTCAGCAGTCTGATTCTACTGCTTGACTCATTCCCCTTCATTCATTGTTAAAACACATGAATAATCTTACAGGCAGAACAGCATATTTTATGATTAATAATTCCAGTTAGGCTGTGAGACAGCTCATTATAATATTCATTCTGAAGAATACATCTCTGCTTGATCCATTGAAGCTGTCAACTCAGGCGCTGTGGCTCAAATAGCACCCTGTTCCCTCTATAGTGCACTACTTTTTGACCAGAGGCCCATGGGTTAGGGTTAGGGTAAATGGTAGTGGAATAGTGTGCCATATGGGATAGAGATATTGTGAGTTTAATGAATGTGTGATGGTCTGAGTCGCGCCCTAATGTGATGGTTTCATTTTCTCATGATGACATGTTGACATGTTGAGCCCTACAGCAACATGGAACAGAACAGGACATGACTGTAGTAACAGACGGAAGCAACTTAGACATGCTAACAACACGCCAACAACACGCTAACAGCTATCTACTGTAGAGAGAGTGACTGAGGAAGGAAAGCGTGACAGAGAGAGAGAGATGTAATCGCTGTTCTGGTTCTAGAACTCTGTTCTTGGTTTATGTGTTCTATTCCCTCGAGTGGAGAAACTAACTCCAACGATCCAGGCTGTTGCCTCGGTTACTCACTGTGTGGATACGATGATGTCGTTATTTCAATCTCTTCCTAGTTGGCTGTTCGCTGTGTACAGGTTGAGAAAGTCGTTCATTGTATCGATGGTTAGAGAGGGTACGATTGTTGTATTACGAACGACAGCATGTCATGACAGCTAGCTTTGCATTGGTTACTGACCAATGCACTATTCACCAGTGTCATAACAGTCAGAGAACAGACAGATAACAGAGAGATAACAGACAGGTAACAGTCAGATAACAGACAGATAACAGACAGATAACCGTTAGATGACAGATAAGTCCGATAACAGTCAGATCACAGTCGATAACAGTCAGATATCAGTCCATTCAGATATCAGTCGATAACAGTCAGATAACAGTCAGATAACAGTCAGATAACCGTTAGATGACAGATAAGTCTGATAACAGTCCGATAACAGTCAGATAACAGTCAGATAACAGTCAGATAACAGTCAGATAACCGTTAGATAACAGTCTGATAACAGTCAGATAACAGTCTGATAACAGTCAGATAACAGTCTGATAACAGTCAGATAACAGTCTGATAACAGTCAGATAACAGTCTGATAACAGTCAGATAACAGTCTGATAACAGTCAGATAACAGTCTGATAACAGTCAGATAACAGTCAGATAACAGTCAGATAACAGTCAGATAACAGTCAGATAACCGTTAGATGACAGATAAGTCTGATAACAGTCCGATAACAGTCAGATAACAGTCAGATAACAGTCAGATAACAGTCTGATAACGGTCAGATAACAGTCTGATAACAGTCAGATAACAGTCTGATAACAGTCAGATAACAGTCAGATAACAGTCAGATAACAGTCAGATAACCGTTAGATAACAGTCTGATAACAGTCAGATAACAGTCTGATAACAGTCAGATAACAGTCTGATAACAGTCAGATAACAGTCTGATAACAGTCAGATAACAGTCTGATAACAGTCAGATAACAGTCTGATAACAGTCAGATAACAGTCTGATAACAGTCAGATAACAGTCTGATAACAGTCAGATAACAGTCAGATAACAGTCAGATAACAGTCCAGTCAGATAACAGTCAGATAACAGTCTGATAACAGTCTGATAACAGTCAGATAACAGTCTGATAACAGTCAGATAACAGTCAGATAACAGTCAGATAACAGTCAGATAACAGTCAGATAACAGTCAGATAACAGTCAGATAACAGTCAGATAACAGTCAGATAACAGTCTGATAACAGTCAGATAACAGTCTGATAACAGTCAGATAACAGTCAGATAACAGTCAGATAACAGTCAGATAACAGTCAGATAACAGTCCAGTCAGATAACAGTCAGATAACAGTCAGATAACAGTCTGATAACAGTCAGATAACAGTCTGATAACAGTCAGATAACAGTCAGATAACAGTCAGATAACAGTCAGATAACAGTCAGATAACAGTCTGATAACAGTCAGATAACAGTCCGATAACAGTCAGATAACAGTCAGATAACAGTCAGATAACAGTCAGATAACAGTCAGATAACAGTCTGATAACAGTCAGATAACAGTCAGATAACAGTCTGATAACAGTCAGATAACAGTCAGATAACAGTCAGATAACAGTCAGATAACAGTCTGATAACAGTCATCAGATCAACACCAGACAGAGCAGAGCAGACTGTTGGTGTCTGGGTTGGCTGGGTTGGCTGGGTTGGCTGGGTTGGCTGGGTTGGCTGGGTTGGCTGGGTTGGCTGGGTTGGCTGGGTTGGCTGGGTTGGCTGGGTTGGCTGGGTTGGCTGGGTTGGCTGGGTTGGCTGGGTTGTGGTCCTGTCAGAGCCAGAGGCAATGCAGACTGTTGGTGTCTGGGTTGGCTGGGTTGTGGTCCTGTCAGAGCCAGAGGCAATGCAGACTGTTGGTGTCTGGGTTGGCTGGGTTGTGGTCCTGTCAGAGCCAGAGGCAGAGCAGACTGTTGGTGTCTGGGTTGGCTGGGTTGGCTGGGTTGGCTGGGTTGGCTGGGTTGTGGTCCTGTCAGAGCCAGAGGCAGAGCAGACTGTTGGTGTCTGGGTTGGCTGGGTTGGCTGGGTTGTGGTCCTGTCAGAGCCAGAGGCAATGCAGTGGGCCTATTAAGTAGAGTCTCAAATGGCACACTATGCCCTACATAGTGCCCCTGCTGAAAAGTACTAAAGTAGTGCACTATGTAGGGAATAGTGTGCCATTTGAGACGCAGACTAAAGGACCTGCTGCATTTATTTACGTGACGTATTCCCTGCAAACGTTATCTGCTGTTGGATTAATCTCTCAGCGGGCTACTGGGCTAATTGGTTTAGAGTTTGTTTATGCTGAACATGTTGAGAAAATAACTGAAATATTTATAACAACGTGCCACACTGGAATAAAATATCAAGTATCATCTGAATTATAACTTAAACACTTCGCTCTCATTTTAAAGATGTTAAAAAATATCTATTAAAAATGTAAATTCTATGCAAACGTATTCTTCAATGAATTTGCACATGTATTTAATGACTCAATGTATCCATTCACACACATTAAATATGTTAATGCTGCTGTGAGTAAAGCAACCCACGTTGTGCTGAAGTATGGATTAATTATAGATTACACCAGACACTTGCAGCGCTTTACACCATAAAACCCTTAATGCTCATAATCAACAACCTGGTCATGACTCTGTATTTATAGGATAATATAGGATAATATAGGATAATATAGAATAATATAGGATAATATAGGCTAATATAGGCTAATATAGAATAATATAGGATAATATAGGCTAATATAGGATAATATAAGATAATATAGCATAATATAGGCTAATATAGGCTAATATAGGATAATATAGGATAATATAGGATAATATAGGATAATATAGGATAATATAGGCTAATATAGGATAATATAGAATAATATAGGATAATATAGGCTAATATAGGATAATATAAGATAATATAGGATAATATAGGATAATATAGGATGATATAGAATAAAAAGGATAATATAGGCTAATATAGGATAATATAGAATAATATAGGATAATATATGCTAATATAGGATAATATAAGATAATATAAGATAATATAGGCTAATATAGGATAATATAGGATAATATAGGATAATATAGGATAATATAGGATAATATATAGGATAATATAGGATAATATAGGCTAATATAGGATAATATAGAATAATATAGGATAATATAGAATAATATAGGATAATATAGGATAATATAGGACAATATAGGATAATATATAGGATAATATAGGATAATATAGGCTAATATAGGACAATATAGGCTAATATAGTATAATATAGGATAATATAGGATAATATAGGATAATATAGGATAATATAGGCTAATATAGGACAATATAGGACAATATAGGATAATATAGGCTAATATAGGATAATATAAGATAATATAGGATAATATAGGCTAATAGAGGATAATATAGGATAATATAGGATAATATAGGATAATATAGGATAATATATAGGATAATATAGGATAATATAGGATAATATAGGATAATATAGGCTAATATAGGACAATATAGGATAATATAGGATAATATAGGATAATATAGGCTAATATAGGATAATATATAGGATAATATAGGCTAATATAGGCTAATATAGGACAATATAGGCTAATATAGGACAATATAGGATAATATAGGATAATATATAGGATAATATAGGATAATATAGGATAATATAGGATAATATAGAATAATATAGGATAATATAGGCTAATATAGAATAATATAGGATAATATCGGCTAATATAGGATAATATAAGATAATATAGGATAATATAGGCTAATATAGGACAATATAGGATAATATAGGCTAATATAGGATAATATAAGATAATATAGGATAATATAGGCTAATATAGGACAATATAGGACAATATAGGACAATATAGGATAATATAGGATAATATAGGATAATATATAGGCTAATATAGGCTAATATAGGCTAATATAGGACAATATAGGCTAATATAGGACAATATAGGATAATATAGGATAATATATAGGATAATATATAGGATAATATAGGATAATATAGGATAATATAGGATAATATAGGATAATATATAGGATAATATAGGCTAATATAGGCTAATATAGGACAATATAGGCTAATATAGTACTATATAGGATAATATAGGATAATATATAGGATAATATAGGATAATATAGGATAATATAGGATAATATAGAATAATATAGGATAATATAGGATAATATAGGCTAATATAGGCTAATATAGGATAATATAGGATAATATAGGCTAATATTGTCACGCCCTGGCTCTGGGGACTCTGTTATGTTGAGCCAGGGTGTGTAGAGTCTATGTTTTGTGTTTCTATGTTGGCGGGTGGTTCTCAATCAGAGGCAACGAGAATCAGCTGTTGCTTGTTGTCTCTGATTGAGAACCATACTTAGGCAGCCGTTTGGGCATTTGTGTTTGTGGGATCTTGTTCCGTGTTGGTTTGTGTATGTACCCAAGGACTTCACGTATCGTTTTGTTGTTTTTGTTCGTGTGGTGAATAATAATAAAAGATGTTCGCATTCCACGCTGCGTATTGGTCCACTCCGTTTGACGATCGTGACAAATATAGGATAATATAGGATAATATTAAAGATAATATAAGAGATAAAATATAAGATAATATTAAAGATAATATAAGATAATATATAAGAAAATATAGGATAATATATGGTAATATATAAGATAATATAGGATAACATAAGATACAGTGGGGAAAAAAGTATTTAGTCAGCCACCAATTGTGCAAGTTCTCCCACTTAAAAAGATGAGAGAGGCCTGTAATTTTCAATATAGGTACACGTCAACTATGACAGACAAATTCAGAAAAGAAAATCCAGAAAATCACATTGTAGGATTTTTTATGAATTTATTTGCAAATTATGGTGGAAAATAAGTATTTGGTCACCTACAAACAAGCAAGATTTCTGGCTCTCACAGACCTGTAACTTCTTCTTTAAGAGGCTCCTCTGTCCTCCACTCGTTACCTGTATTAATGGCACCTGTTTGAACTTGTTATCAGTATAAAAGACACCTGTCCACAACCTCAAACAGTCACACTCCAAACTCCACTATGGCCAAGACCAAAGAGCTGTCAAAGGACACCAGAAACAAAATTGTAGACCTGCACCAGGCTGGGAAGACTGAATCTGCAATAGGTAAGCAGCTTGGTTTGAAGAAATCAACTGTGGGAGCAATTATTAGGAAATGGAAGACATACAAGACCACTGATAATCTCCCTCGATCTGGGGCTCCACGCAAGATCTCACCCCGTGGGGTCAAAATGATCACAAGAACGGTGAGCAAAAATCCCAGAACCACACGGGGGGACCTAGTGAATGACCTGCAGAGAGCTGGGACCAAAGTAACAAAGCCTACCATCAGTAACACACTACGCCGCCAGGGACTCAAATCCTGCACTGCCAGACGTGTCCCCCTGCTTGTCCAGGCCCATCTGAAGTTTGCTAGAGTGCATTTGGATGATCCAGAAGAGGATTGGGAGAATGTCATATGGTCAGATGAAACCAAAATAGAACTTTTTGGTAAAAACTCAACTCTGTCGTGTTTGGAGGACAAAGAATGCTGAGTTGCATCCAAATAACACCATACCTACTGTGAAGCATGGGGGTGGAAACATCATGCTTTGGGGCTGTTTTTCTGCAAAGGGACCAGGACGACTGATCCGTGTAAAGGAAAGAATGAATGGGGCCATGTATCGTGAGATTTTGAGTGAAACCTCCTTCCATCAGCAAGGGCATTGAAGATGAAACGTGGCTGGGTCTTTCAGCATGACAATGATCCCAAACACACCGCCCGGGCAACGAAGGAGTGGCTTCGTAAGAAGCATTTCAAGGTCCTGGAGTGGCCTAGCCAGTCTCCAGATCTCAACCCCATAGAAAATCTTTGGAGGAGTTGAAAGTCTGTGTTGCCCAGCGACAGCCCCAAAACATCACTGCTCTAGAGGAGATCTGCATGGAGGAATGGGCCAAAATACCAGCAACAGTATGTGAAAACCTTGTGAAGACTTACAGAAAACGTTTGACCTGTGTCATTGTCAACAAAGGGTATATAACAAAGTATTGAGAAACTTTTTGTTATTGACCAAATACTTATTTTCCACCATAATTTGCAAATAAATTCATTACAAATCCTACAATGTGATTTTCTGGATTTTTTTTCTCATTTTGTCTGTCATAGTTGACGTGTACCTATGATGAAAATTACAGGCCTCTCTCATCTTTTTAAGTGGGAGAACTTGCACAATTGGTGGTTGACTAAATACTTTTTTCCCCCACTGTAATATAAGATAATATATGATAATATATAAGATAATATTTAAGCTAATGTAAGATAATATATAAGATATTATATAACATAATATAAGATAATATAGGATAATATATAATATAATATAGGATCATATACAGTGAGGGAAATAAGTATTTGACCCTTCTGCAAAACATGACTTAGTACTTGGTGGCAAAACCCTTGTTGGCAATCACAGAGGTCAGACGTTTCTTGTAGTTGGCCACCAGGTTTGCACACATCTCAGCAGGGATTTTGTCCCACTCCTCTTGCAGATCTTCTCCAAGTCATTGAGGTTTCGAGGCTGACGTTTGGCAACTTCGAACCTTCAGCTCCCTCCACAGATTTTCTATGGGATTAAGGTCTGGAGACTGGCTAGGCCACTCCAGGACCTTAATGTGCTTCTTCTTGAGCCACTCCTTTGTTGCCTTGGCCGTGTGTTTTGGGTCATTGTCATGCTGGAATACCCATCCACGACCCATTTTCAATGCCCTGGCTGAGGGAAGGAGGTTCTCACCCAAGATTTGATGGTACAGGGCCCCGTCCATCGTCCCTTTGATGCGGTGAAGTTGTCCTGTCCCCCTTAGCAAAAAAACACCCCCAAAGCATAATGTTTCCACCTCCATGTTTGACGGCGGGGATGGTGTTCTTGGGGTCATAGGCAGCATTCCTCCTCCTCCAAACACGGCGAGTTGAGTTGATGCCAAAGAGCTCGATTTTGGTCTCATCTGACCACAACACTTTCACCCAGTTCTCCTCTGAATCATTCAGATGTTCATTGGCAAACTTCAGACGGGCCTGTATATGTGCTTTCTTAAGCAGGGGGACCTTGCGGGCACTGCAGGATTTCAGTCCTTCACGGCGTAGTGTTACCAATTGTTTTCTAGGTGACTATGGTCCCAGCTGCCTTGAGATCATTGACAAGATCCTCCTGTGTAGTTCTGGGCTGATTCCTCACCGTTCTCATGATCATTGCACCTCCACGAGGTGAGATCTTGCATGGAGCCCCAGGCCGAGGGAGATTGACAGTTCTCTTGTGTTTCTTCCATTTGCGAATAATCACATCAACTGTTGTCACCTTCTCACCAAGCTGCTTGGCGATGGTCTTGTAGCCCATTCCAGCCTTGTGTAGGTCTACAATCTTGTCCCTGACATCCTTGGAGAGCTCTTTGGTCTTGGCCATGGTGGAGAGTTTGGAATCTGATTGATTGATTGCTTCTGTGGACAGGTGTCTTTTATACAGGTAACAAACTGAGATTAGGAGCACTCCCTTTAAGAGTGTGCTCCTAATCTCAGCTCGTTACCTGTATAAAAGACACCTGGGAGCCAGAAATCTTTCTGATTTAGAGGGGGTCAAATTCTTATTTCCCTCATTAAAATGCAAATCAATTTATAACATTTTTGACATGCGTTATTCTGGATTATTTTTGTGTTATTCTGTCTCTCACTGTTCAAATAAACCTACCACTGATCATGTCTTTGTCAGTGGGCAAACGTACAAAATCAGCAGGGGATCAAATACTTTTTTCCTTCACTGTAAGATAATATATAAGATAATATAGGATAATATTGTGACGTCCTGTGTTGTGCTTGTCCCCCCCCACCAGGTGTCTCCCATTTGTCCCCATTATCTCCTGTGTATTTATACCAGTGTTTTCCGTTTGTCTGTTGCCAGTTCGTCTTCTTTTGTCAAATCCTACCAGCTTGTTCCCGTGTTTCCCTGTGCTCTAGTTTTTGTTTTTCCCTAGTCTTCCCAGTTTTTCCTAGTCTTCCAGCTGAGATAATATATAAGATCATATATAAGATAATATAGGATAATATAAGATAATATATGAGCTAATATATGAGCTAATATATGAGATAATATATAAGATAATATATGAGATAATATATGAGATAATATAAGATAATTATTATTATATTATAATGTAGGATAATATATGATAATATAATATAAGATAATATAGGATAATATAAGATAATATATGAGATAATATATGAGCTAATATATGAGATAATATATAAGATAATATATGAGATAATATATGAGATAATATAAGATAATTATTATTATATTATAATGTAGGATAATATATGATAATATAATATAAGATAATATAGGATAATATAAGATAATATATGAGATAATATATGAGCTAATATATGAGATAATATATAAGATAATATATGAGATAATATATGAGATAATATAAGATAATTATTATTATATTATAATGTAGGATAATATATGATAATATAATATAAGATAATATAGGATAATATAAGATCATTGTGTACATTAGTATACACACATTACACCACAAAAACTCTGTCAGGATGATCACGTTTTCCTCTTCTACAAACGGCTTCATCTGAGCCGCTCTCTCTAAGATCTGACTGCATCCTAAACAGCACCCTATTCCCTATATAGTGGATTACTTTTAGTGCACTACATAGGGAATAGGGTGCCGTTTGTTACTCAGACTCTGTTTAGAATTCATAACCCTAATTACCCAGCCTAAAGACACAGTTAATCAGCAGCAAAACAACCACCTGAAACTACAGTGAATTATTTATAAGATGCTTTAAAATGTCTCCTTTCTGGGACAGACAGAGATGGTTAGACTCTAGTAGAAGACCTACAAGACATGATGGGTTAGATGTTACATGGCAGGACGTGTACTCAGAGCATGTGTCTTCGCTGACATTTTCAACCTCTCTCTGACCGAGTCTGTAATACCTACATGTTTCAAGCAGACCACTATAGTCCCTGTGCCCAAGAAAGCGAAGGTTACCTGCCTAAATGATTACTGGCGCGTAGCACTGACGTCTGTAGCCATGAAGTGCTTTGAAAGCCTGGTTATGACTCACATCAACACCATTATCCCAGAAACCCTAGACCCACTCCAATTTGCATATCACCCCAACAGATGACGCAATCTCTATTGCACTCCACACTGCCCTTTCCCACCTGGACAAGAGGAACACCTACGTGAGAATGCTGTTCATTGACTACAGCTCAGCATTCAACACCATAGTGTCTGCTGCCTTTGATACTGTGAACCATCAGATCCTCCTCTCCATCCTCTACGAGCTGGGCATCTCCGGCGCGGCTCACTCTTGGATTGCGTCCTACCTGACCGGTCGCTCCTACCAAGTGGCATGGCGAGAAGCTGTCTCCGCACCACGTGCTCTCACCACTGGTGTCCCCCAGGGCTCAGTTCTAGGCCTTCTCCTATTCTCGCTATACACCAAGTCACTTGGCTCTGTCATATCCTCACATGGCCTCTCCTATCATTGCTACGCTGACGACACACAACTAATCTTCTCCTTTCCCCCTTCTGATAACCAGGTGGCGAATCGCATCTCTGCATGTCTGGCAGACATATCAGTATGGATGACGGATCACCACCTCAAGCTGAACCTTGGCAAGACGGAGCTGCTCTTCCTCCCGGGAAGGACTGCCCGTTCCATGATCTCGCCATCACGGTTGACAACTCCGTTGTGTCCTCCTCCCAGAGTGCGAAGAGCCTTGTCGTGACCCTGGACAACACCCTGTCGTTCTCCGCTAACATCAAGGCGGTGACCCGATCCTGCAGGTTCATGCTCTACAACATTCGGAGAGTACGACCCTGCCTTACACAGGAAGCGGCACAGGTCCTAATCCAGGCACTTGTCATCTCCCGTCTGGATTACTGCAACTCGCTGTTGGCTGGGCTCCCTGCCTGTGCCATTAAACCCCTACAACTCATCCAACCTTCCCAAGTTCTCTCACGTCACCCCGCTCCTCCGCACACTACACTGGCTTCCAGTTGAAGCTCGCATCTGTTACAAGACCATGGTGCTTGCCAACAGAGCTGTGAGGGGAACGGCACCTCCGTACCTTCAGGCTCGGATCAGTCCCTACACCCAAACGAGGGCATTGCGTTCATCCACCTCTGGCCTGCTGGCTCCCCTACCTCTGCTGAAGCACAGTTCCCGCTCAGCTCAGTCAAAACTGTTCGCTGCTCTGGCACCCCAATGGTGGAACAAGCTCCCTCACGACGCCAGGACAGCAGAGTCACTCACCACCTTCCGGAGACATTTGAAACCCCACCTCTTTAAGGAACACCTGGGATAGGATAAAGTAATCCTTCTACCCCCCCCCCCTTACACCACACATAAAAAAAAAAAAAAAATGTAAAGTGGTTGTCCCACTGGCTATAAGGTGAATGCACCAATTTGTAAGTCGCTCTGGATAAGAGCGTCTGCTAAATGACTTAAATGTAAATGTAAATGTAATAGTGCCCACAAAGCTCATCACTAAGCTAAGGATCCTGGGACTAAACACCTCCCTCTGCAACTGGATCCTGGACTTCCTGACGGGCCGCCCCCAGGTGGTAAGGTTAGGCAACAACACATCTGCCACGCTGATCCTCAACACGGGGGCCCCTCAGGGGTGCGTGCTCAGTCCCCTCCTGTACTCCCTGTTCACCCATGACTGCGTGGCCGCTCACGACTCCAACACCATCATTAAGTTTGCTGACAACACAACAGTGGTAGGCCTGATCACCGACAACGACGAGACAGCCTATAGGGAGGAGGTCAGAGACCTGGCCGTGTGGTGCCAGGATAACAACCTCTCCCTCAACGTGACCAAGACAAAGGAGATGATTGTGGACTACAGGAAAAAAAAGAGGACTGAGCACGCCTCCATTCTCATCGACGGGGCTGTAGTGGAGCGGGTTGAGAGTTTCAAGATCCTTGGTGTCCACATCACCAACGAACTATCATGGTCCAAACACACCAAGACAGTCGTGACGAGGGCACAACTACACTTTTTCCCCCTCAGGAGACTGAAAAGATTTGGCATGGGTCCCCAGAAATTCAAAAAGTTCTACAGCTGCACCATCGAGAGCATCCTGACCGGTTGGCATCACCGCCTGGTATGGCAACTGATCGGCATCCGACTGTAAGGCAATACTGAGGGTAGTGAATACGGCCCCAGTACATCACTGGGGCCAAGCTTCCTGCCATCCAGGACCTCTATACCAGGCGGTGTCAGAGGAAGGCCCAAAAAATTGTCAAAGACTCCAGTCACCCAAGTCATAGACTGTTCTCTGCTGCTACTCGCTGTCTATTATCTATGCATAGTCACTTTACCCCTACCTACATGTACAAATTACCTCGACTAACCTGTACCCCAGCCCATTGACTCAGTACCGGTACCCCCTGTATATAGCCTCGCTATTGTTATTTTATTGTGTTACTTTTTATTTGATTTTTTAATATTTTCTAAAGTCTATTTCTTTTTAATGAACACCATTATCCCTTCACTCAGGTCACTCTGACTCACTCTGACTCAACACCATTATCCCTTCACTCAGGTCACTCTGACTCACTCTGATTTAACACCATTAGCCCTTCACTCAGGTTCCTCTGACTCAACACCATTAACCCTTCACTCAGGTCCCTCTGACTCACTCTGACTCAACACCATTAACCCTTCACTCAGGTCACTGTGACTCACTCTGACTCAACACCATTAACCCTTCACTCAGGTCACTGTGACTCACTCTGACTCAACACAATTAACCCTTCACTCAGGTCACTTTGACTCACTCTGACTCAACACCATTAACCCTTCACTCAGGTCACTCTGACTCACTCTGACTCAACACAATTAACCCTTCACTCAGGTCCCTCTGACTCACTCTGACTCAACACCATTAACCCTTCACTCAGGTCACTGTGACTCACTCTGACTCAACACCATTAACCCTTCACTCAGGTTCCTCTGACTCAACACCATTAACCCTTCACTCAGGTCACTGTGACTCACTCTGACTCAACACCATTAACCCTTCACTCAAGTCCCTCTGACTCACTCTGACTCAACACCATTAACCCTTCACTCAGGTCTCTGACTCACTCTGACTCAACACCATTAACCCTTCACTCAGGTCACTGTGACTCACTCTGACTCAACACCAATAACCCTTCACTCAGGTCACTGACTCACTCTGACTCAACACCATTAACCCTTCACTCAGGTCCCTCTGACTCACTCTGACTCAACACCATTAACCCTTCACTCAGGTCACTGTGACTCACTCTGACTCAATACCATTAACCCTTCACTCAGGTTCCTCTGACTCAACACCATTAACCCTTCACTCAGGTCACTGTGACTCACTCTGACTCAACACCATTAACCCTTCACTCAGGTCACTGACTCACTCTGACTCAACACCATTAACCCTTCACTCAGGTCACTGTGACTCACTCTGACTCAACACCATTAACCCTTCACTCAGGTCACTGACTCACTCTGACTCAACACCATTAACCCTTCACTCAGGTCACTGACTCACTCTGACTCAATACCATTAACCCTTCACTCAGGTCACTGTGACTCACTCTGACTCAACACCATTAACCCTTCACTCAGGTCACTGTGACTCACTCTGACTCAACACCATTAACCTTTCACTCAGGTTACTGTGACTCACTCTGACTCAACTCCATTAACCCTTCACTCAGGTCCCTCTGACTCACTCTGACTCAACACCATTAACCCTTCACTCAGGTCACTGTGACTCACTCTGACTCAACACCATTAACCCTTCACTCAGGTCACTGTGACTCACTCTGACTCAACACCATTAACCCTTCACTCAGCTCCCTCTGACTCACTCTGACTCAACACCATTAACCCTTCACTCAGGTCACTGTGACTCACTCTGACTCAACACCATTAACCCTTCACTCAGGTCACTGACTCACTCTGACTCAACACCATTAACCCTTCACTCAGGTCACTGTGACTCACTCTGACTCAACACCATTAACCCTTCACTCAGGTCACTGACTCACTCTGACTCAACACCATTAACCCTTCACTCAGGTCACTGACTCACTCTCACTCAACACTATTAACCCTTCACTCAGGTCACTGACTCACTCTGACTCAACACCATTAACCCTTCACTCAGGTCACTGACTCACCCTGACTCAACACCATTAACCCTTCACTCAGGTCACTGACTCACTCTGACTCAACACCATTAACCCTTCACTCAGGTCACTGTGACTCACTCTGACTCAACACCATTAACCCTTCACTCAGGTCACTGTGACTCACTCTGACTCAATACCATTAACCCTTCACTCAGGTCACGGTGTGTAACATTTGGTTATGTCACACTCTATGTAACATCATTCAATCTGTCCTGAGGTCAGTCTCTGTATGTAACACCATTAAATCTGTCCTGAGGTCAGTCTCTGTATGTAACACCATTAAATCTGTCCTGAGGTCAGTCTCTGTATGTAACACCGTTAAATCTGTCCTGAGGTCAGTCTCTGTATGTAACACCATTAAATCTGTCCTGAGGTCAGTCTCTGTATGTAACACCATTAAATCTGTCCTGAGGTCAGTCTCTGTATGTAACACCATTAAATTTGTCCTGAGGTCAGTCTCTGTATGTAACACCATTAAATCTGTCCTGAGGTCAGTCTCTGTATGTAACACCATTAAATCTGTCCTGAGGTCAGTCTCTGTATGTAACACCATTAAATCTGTCCTGAGGTCAGTCTCTGTATGTAACACCATTAAATCTGTCCTGAGGTCAGTCTCTGTATGTAACACCATTAAATTTGTCCTGAGGTCAGTCTCTGTATGTAACACCATTAAATCTGTCCTGAGGTCAGTCTCTGTATGTAACACCATTAAATCTGTCCTGAGGTCAGTCTCTGTATGTAACACCATTAAATCTGTCCTGAGGTCAGTCTCTGTATGTAACACCATTAAATCTGTCCTGAGGTCAGTCTCTGTATGTAACACCATTAAATCTGTCCTGAGGTCAGTCTCTGTATGTAACACCATTAAATCTGTCCTGAGGTCAGTCTCTGTATGTAACACCATTAAATCTGTCCTGAGGTCAGTCTCTGTATGTAACACCATTAAATCTGTCCTGAGGTCAGTCTCTGTATGTAACACCATTAAATCTGTCCTGAGGTCAGTCTCTGTATGTAACACCATTAAATCTGTCCTGAGGTCAGTCTCTGTATGTAACACCATTAAATCTGTCCTGAGGTCAGTCTCTGTATGTAACACCATTAAATCTGTCCTGAGGTCAGTCTCTGTATGTAACACCATTAAATCTGTCCTGAGGTCAGTGTCTGTATGTAACACCATTAAATCTGTCCTGAGGTCAGTCTCTGTATGTAACACCATTAAATCTGTCCTGAGGTCAGTCTCTGTATGTAACACCATTAAATCTGTCCTGAGGTCAGTCTCTGTATGTAACACCATTAAATCTGTCCTGAGGTCAGTCTCTGTATGTAACACCATTAAATCTGTCCTGAGGTCAGTCTCTGTATGTAACACCATTAAATCTGTCCTGAGGTCAGTCTCTGTATGTAACACCATTAAATCTGTCCTGAGGTCAGTCTCTGTATGTAACACCATTAAATCTGTCCTGAGGTCAGTCTCTGTATGTAACACCATTAAATCTGTCCTGAGGTCAGTCTCTGTATGTAACACCATTAAATCTGTCCTGAGGTCAGTCTCTGTATGTAACACCATTAAATCTGTCCTGAGGTCAGTCTCTGTAACACCATCAGTAGCTGGTTCAGAGGGTTTTAAGGGGATATTACCTCAACTAAGGAGAAGCATTGTTCATGTGGATTTTAGTGAAATTATTGTATTTTTGTATTAGTGAAATTATTGTATTTTTGTATCGGGAATTTTACAAGAATCCAGTACAAATTTGATGAAGACTAATCACTAGTCACTTTAGATATAGTTTATCAGACTTAAACAAACAGAATGATAATCTGTCATTGGAAATCCTTGAGCATTACAATTTACCAAACGAAACATACAACATCAATCGGCCTAATCACTGATCACTTGTCCTCCTGCTCCAGAGATTTAGTCTGTCCCTTCTGTCACCCATCTGACAGCCATGATCATTCTTCTGTAAATCTATTTAATGGTCAAGACTGATGTGTTCTGCTCTGCCTTGGCCCACAGGACCGGCACCATGACACAATGAGCAATGATCCCCATTGAGGAGAACAGTGTGTAATAGATCTCCTCCCTCCATCTCTCCATCTCTCCTTCCTCTCCTCCCTCCCCCCTTCCTCTCCTCCCTCCCCCCTTCCTCTCCTCCATCTCTCCTTCCTCTCCTCCATCTCTCCTTCCTCTCCTCCATCTCTCCTTCCTCTCCTCCATCTCTCCTTCCTCTCCTCCATCTCTCCTTCCTCTCCTCCATCTCTCCTTCCTCTCCTCCCTTCCCCCTTCCTCTCCTCCATCTCTCCTTCCTCTCCTCCCTCCCCCCTTCCTCTCCTCCCTCCCCCTTCCTCTCCTCCATCTCTCCTTCCTCTCCTCCATCTCTCCTTCCTCTCCTCCATCCCCCCTTCCTCTCCTCCATCTCTCCTTCCTCTCCTCCATCTCTCCTTCCTCTCCTCCATCTCTCCTTCCTCTCCTCCCTTCCCCCTTCCTCTCCTCCATCTCTCCTTCCTCTCCTCCATCTCTCCTTCCTCTCCTCCCTTCCCCCTTCCTCTCCTCCATCTCTCCTTCCTCTCCTCCATCTCTCCTTCCTCTCCTCCCCTCGGCCCCCAGGCCCCAGTCTCTAACAGATTGAAACACCAGACCACACACCCTCTCTCTCTAACTGGCTATGTGACATTTTGGGAGGAGAGATGAGGATGGATTGACCAGCCCTCTCTCTGTAACTGGCTGAACAGGAGAAGGAGTGGGAGGAGAGATGGCGGGAGGAGAGGTGAGGATGGATTGACCAGCCATCCTCTGTAACTGGCTGAACAGGAGAAGGAGTGGGAGGAGAGATGGAGGGAGGAGAGGTGCTAGTGGAGCAGACAGGAGAAGGAGTGGGAGGAGAGATGGAGGGAGGAGAGGTGCTAGTGGAGCAGAACAGGAGAAGGAGTGGGAGGAGAGATGGAGGGAGGAGAGGTGCTAGTGGAGCTGAACAGGAGAAGGAGTGGGAGGAGAGATGGAGGGAGGAGAGGTGCTAGTGGAGCTGAACAGGAGAAGGAGTGGGAGGAGAGATGGAGGGAGGAGAGGTGCTAGTGGAGCTGAACAGGAGAAGGAGTGGGAGGAGAGATGGAGGGAGGAGAGGTGCTAGTGGAGCAGACAGGAGAAGGAGTGGGAGGAGAGATGGAGGGAGGAGAGGTGCTAGTGGAGCAGACAGGAGAAGGGAGGGAGGAGAGATGGAGGGAGGAGAGGTGCTAGTGGAGCTGAACAGGAGAAGGAGTGGGAGGAGAGATGGAGGGAGGAGAGGTGCTAGTGGAGCTGAACAGGAGAAGGAGTGGGAGGAGAGATGGAGGGAGGAGAGGTGCTAGTGGAGCAGACAGGAGAAGGAGTGGGAGGAGAGATGGAGGGAGGAGAGGTGCTAGTGGAGCTGAACAGGAGAAGGAGTGGGAGGAGAGATGGAGGGAGGAGAGGTGCTAGTGGAGCTGAACAGGAGAAGGAGTGGGAGGAGAGATGGAGGGAGGAGAGGTGCTAGTGGAGCAGACAGGAGAAGGAGTGGGAGGAGAGATGGAGGGAGGAGAGGTGCTAGTGGAGCAGACAGGAGAAGGAGTGGGAGGAGAGATGGAGGGAGGAGAGGTGCTAGTGGAGCTGAACAGGAGAAGGAGTGGGAGGAGAGATGGAGGGAGGAGAGGTGCTAGTGGAGCAGACAGGAGAAGGAGTGGGAGGAGAGATGGAGGGAGGAGAGGTGCTAGTGGAGCAGACAGGAGAAGGAGTGGGAGGAGAGATGGAGGGAGGAGAGGTGCTAGTGGAGCAGACAGGAGAAGGAGTGGGAGGAGAGATGGAGGGAGGAGAGGTGCTAGTGGAGCTGAACAGGAGAAGGAGTGGGAGGAGAGATGGAGGGAGGAGAGGTGCTAGTGGAGCAGACAGGAGAAGGAGTGGGAGGAGAGATGGAGGGAGGAGAGGTGCTAGTGGAGCAGACAGGAGAAGGAGGAGAGATGGAGGGAGGAGAGGTGCTAGTGGAGCAGACAGGAGAAGGAGTGGGAGGAGAGATGGAGGGGAGGAGAGGTGCTAGTGGAGCAGACAGGAGAAGGAGTGGGAGGAGAGATGGAGGGAGGAGAGGTGCTAGTGGAGCTGAACAGGAGAAGGAGTGGGAGGAGAGATGGAGGGAGGAGAGGTGCTAGTGGAGCAGACAGGAGAAGGAGTGGGAGGAGAGATGGAGGGAGGAGAGGTGCTAGTGGAGCAGACAGGAGAAGGAGTGGGAGGAGAGATGGAGGGAGGAGAGGTGCTAGTGGAGCAGACAGGAGAAGGAGTGGGAGGAGAGATGGAGGGAGGAGAGGTGCTAGTGGAGCTGAACAGGAGAAGGAGTGGGAGGAGAGATGGAGGGAGGAGAGGTGCTAGTGGAGCAGACAGGAGAAGGAGTGGGAGGAGAGATGGAGGGAGGAGAGGTGCTAGTGGAGCTGAACAGGAGAAGGAGTGGGAGGAGAGATGGAGGGAGGAGAGGTGGAGGGAGGAGAGATGGAGGGAGGAGAGGTGCTAGTGGAGCTGAACAGGAGAAGGAGTGGGAGGAGAGATGGAGGGAGGAGAGGTGCTAGTGGAGCTGAACAGGAGAAGGAGTGGGAGGAGAGATGGAGGGAGGAGAGGTGCTAGTGGAGCTGAACAGGAGAAGGAGTGGGAGGAGAGATGGAGGGAGGAGAGGTGCTAGTGGAGCAGACAGGAGAAGGAGTGGGAGGAGAGATGGAGGGAGGAGAGGTGCTAGTGGAGCTGAACAGGAGAAGGAGTGGGAGGAGAGATGGAGGGAGGAGAGGTGCTAGTGGAGCAGACAGGAGAAGGAGTGGGAGGAGAGATGGAGGGAGGAGAGGTGCTAGTGGGAGCTGAACAGGAGAAGGAGTGGGAGGAGAGATGGAGGGAGGAGAGGTGCTAGTGGAGCTGAACAGGAAAAGGAGGGGAGGAGAGATGGAGGGAGGAGAGGTGCTAGTGGAGCAGACAGGAGAAGGAGTGGGAGGAGAGATGGAGGGAGGAGAGGTGCTAGTGGAGCAGACAGGAGAAGGAGTGGGAGGAGAGATGGAGGGAGGAGAGGTGCTAGTGGAGCTGAACAGGAGAAGGAGTGGGAGGAGAGATGGAGGGAGGAGAGGTGCTAGTGGAGCAGACAGGAGAAGGAGTGGGAGGAGAGATGGAGGGAGGAGAGGTGCTAGTGGAGCAGACAGGAGAAGGAGTGGGAGGAGAGATGGAGGGAGGAGAGGTGCTAGTGGAGCAGACAGGAGAAGGAGTGGGAGGAGAGATTGAGGGAGGAGAGGTGCTAGTGGAGCTGAACAGGAGAAGGAGTGGGAGGAGAGATGGAGGGAGGAGAGGTGCTAGTGGAGCAGACAGGAGAAGGAGTGGGAGGAGAGATGGAGGGAGGAGAGGTGCTAGTGGAGCTGAACAGGAGAAGGAGTGGGAGGAGAGATGGAGGGAGGAGAGGTGGAGGGAGGAGAGATGGAGGGAGGAGAGGTGCTAGAGGAGCTGAACAGGAGAAGGAGTGGGAGGAGAGATGGAGGGAGGAGAGGTGCTAGTGGAGCTGAACAGGAGAAGGAGTGGGAGGAGAGATGGAGGGAGGAGAGGTGCTAGTGGAGCTGAACAGGAGAAGGAGTGGGAGGAGAGATGGAGGGAGGAGAGGTGCTAGTGGAGCAGACAGGAGAAGGAGTGGGAGGAGAGATGGAGGGAGGAGAGGTGCTAGTGGAGCTGAACAGGAGAAGGAGTGGGAGGAGAGATGGAGGGAGGAGAGGTGCTAGTGGAGCAGACAGGAGAAGGAGTGGGAGGAGAGATGGAGGGAGGAGAGGTGCTAGTGGAGCTGAACAGGAGAAGGAGTGGGAGGAGAGATGGAGGGAGGAGAGGTGCTAGTGGAGCTGAACAGGAAAAGGAGTGGGAGGAGAGATGGAGGGAGGAGAGGTGCTAGTGGAGCAGACAGGAGAAGGAGTGGGAGGAGAGATGGAGGGAGGAGAGGTGCTAGTGGAGCAGACAGGAGAAGGAGTGGGAGGAGAGATGGAGGGAGGAGAGGTGCTAGTGGAGCTGAACAGGAGAAGGAGTGGGAGGAGAGATGGAGGGAGGAGAGGTGCTAGTGGAGCAGACAGGAGAAGGAGTGGGAGGAGAGATGGAGGGAGGAGAGGTGCTAGTGGAGCAGACAGGAGAAGGAGTGGGAGGAGAGATGGAGGGAGGAGAGGTGCTAGTGGAGCAGACAGGAGAAGGAGTGGGAGGAGAGATGGAGGGAGGAGAGGTGCTAGTGGAGCTGAACAGGAGAAGGAGTGGGAGGAGAGATGGAGGGAGGAGAGGTGCTAGTGGAGCAGACAGGAGAAGGAGTGGGAGGAGAGATGGAGGGAGGAGAGGTGCTAGTGGAGCAGACAGGAGAAGGAGGAGAGATGGAGGGAGGAGAGGTGCTAGTGGAGCAGACAGGAGAAGGAGTGGGAGGAGAGATGGAGGGAGGAGAGGTGCTAGTGGAGCAGACAGGAGAAGGAGTGGGAGGAGAGATGGAGGGAGGAGAGGTGCTAGTGGAGCTGAACAGGAGAAGGAGTGGGAGGAGAGATGGAGGGAGGAGAGGTGCTAGTGGAGCAGACAGGAGAAGGCGTGGGAGGAGAGATGGAGGGAGGAGAGGTGCTAGTGGAGCAGACAGGAGAAGGAGTGGGAGGAGAGATGGAGGGAGGAGAGGTGCTAGTGGAGCAGACAGGAGAAGGAGTGGGAGGAGAGATGGAGGGAGGAGAGGTGCTAGTGGAGCTGAACAGGAGAAGGAGTGGGAGGAGAGATGGAGGGAGGAGAG
Organism: Coregonus clupeaformis; assembly: GCF_020615455.1. Taxonomy (NCBI): domain Eukaryota; kingdom Metazoa; phylum Chordata; class Actinopteri; order Salmoniformes; family Salmonidae; genus Coregonus; species Coregonus clupeaformis. Next base: position 24,224 of record NW_025535411.1, on the reverse strand, counting down.
GTGCTAGTGGAGCAGACAGGAGAAGGAGTGGGAGGAGAGATGGAGGAGGAGAGGTGCTAGTGGAGCTGAACAGGAGAAGGAGTGGGAGGAGAGATGGAGGGAGGAGAGGTGGAGGGAGGAGAGATGGAGGGAGGAGAGAGTGCTAGTGGAGCTGAACAGGAGAAGGAGTGGGAGGAGAGATGGAGGGAGGAGAGGTGCTAGTGGAGCTGAACAGGAGAAGGAGGGAGGAGAGATGGAGGGAGGAGAGGTGCTAGTGGAGCAGACAGGAGGAGGAGTGGGAGGAGAGATGGAGGGAGGGAGAGGTGCTAGTGGAGCTGAACAGGAGAAGGAGTGGGAGGAGAGATGGAGGGAGGAGAGGTGCTAGTGGAGCAGACAGGAGAAGGAGTGGGAGGAGAGATGGAGGGAGGAGAGGTGCTAGTGGAGCAGACAGGAGAAGGAGTGGGAGGAGAGATGGAGGGAGGAGAGGTGCTAGTGGAGCAGACAGGAGAAGGAGTGGGAGGAGAGATGGAGGGAGGAGAGGTGCTAGTGGAGCAGACAGGAGAAGGAGTGGGAGGAGAGATGGAGGGAGGAGAGATGCTAGTGGAGCAGACAGGAGAAGGAGGAGAGATGGAGGGAGGAGAGGTGCTAGTGGAGCAGACAGGAGAAGGAGGAGAGATGGAGGGAGGAGAGGTGCTAGTGGAGCTGAACAGGAGAAGGAGTGGGAGGAGAGATGGAGGGAGGAGAGGTGCTAGTGGAGCAGACAGGAGAAGGAGTGGGAGGAGAGATGGAGGGAGGAGAGGTGCTAGTGGAGCAGACAGGAGAAGGAGTGGGAGGAGAGATGGAGGGAGGAGAGGTGCTAGTGGAGCAGACAGGAGAAGGAGTGGGAGGAGAGATGGAGGAGGAGAGGTGCTAGTGGAGCTGAACAGGAGAAGGAGTGGGAGGAGAGATGGAGGGAGGAGAGGTGCTAGTGGAGCAGACAGGAGAAGGAGTGGGAGGAGAGATGGAGGGAGGAGAGGTGCTAGTGGAGTAGACAGGAGAAGGAGGAGAGATGGAGGGAGGAGAGGTGGAGGGAGGAGAGGTGCTAGTGGAGCAGACAGGAGAAGGAGTGGAAGGAGAGATGGAGGGAGGAGAGGTGGAGGGAGGAGAGGTGCTAGTGGAGCAGACAGGAGAAGGAGTGGAAGGAGAGATGGAGGGAGGAGAGGTGCTAGTGGAGCAGACAGGAGAAGGAGTGGAAGGAGAGATGGAGGGAGGAGAGGTGCTAGTGGAGCTGAACAGGAGAAGGAGTGGGAGGAGAGATGGAGGGAGGAGAGGTGCTAGTGGAGCTGAACAGGAGAAGGAGTGGGAGGAGAGATGGAGGGAGGAGAGGTGCTAGTGGAGCAGACAGGAGAAGGAGTGGGAGGAGAGATGGAGGGAGGAGAGGTGCTAGTGGAGCAGACAGGAGAAGGAGTGGGAGGAGAGATGGAGGGAGGAGAGGTGCTAGTGGAGCAGACAGGAGAAGGAGGAGAGATGGAGGGAGGAGAGGTGCTAGTGGAGCAGACAGGAGAAGGAGTGGGAGGAGAGATGGAGGGAGGAGAGGTGCTAGTGGAGCAAACAGGAGAAGGAGTGGGAGGAGAGATGGAGGGAGGAGAGGTGCTAGTGGAGCAGACAGGAGAAGGAGGAGAGATGGAGGGAGGAGAGGTGCTAGTGGAGCAAACAGGAGAAGGAGTGGGAGGAGAGATGAGAGGATGTGTGATGGATTGGGAGGGAAGGAGAGGTGCTAGTGGTTGTTCTGAGGACAGATCTACCCTGGGAGCATGCTCCCCTTTTGCTAATATTGATGTAGAGTGAGGAGGATAAGCTTGGCTGACTTTTTATATCTAATTGTACCTGGGCGCTCAAACCCCAGGGCTGATTTTGCCTCAGGTGAGCTTCCCAGAAACACTAGACTGACTCTATGTGCTGGGAATCAGACAGGCGATGGAGGAGTGGAGAAAGAGACCTGAGATTCTATCTAATAATAAGGACTCAGTGTGTGCGTCCCAAATAGCACACTATTCTTTATATAGTGCACTACTTTAGACTAGGGCCCTTAGGGGCAGCTCTGAATATGAAAGGCAAATGAGAAGTGGAGAAAGAAACCAGAGAATCTATTTAATGCTGAGTACTCTGTCTGCTCCATCACCATGCTGCTGCTAATGCTGTGGTGATGACCTGGAGTACTCTGTCTGCTCCATCACCATGCTCCTGTTGTTGTTGTTGTGGTGATGACCTGGAGTGCTGCTGTCACCCTCCAACCATCATCACCATGCTCCTGTTGTTGTGGTGATGACCTGGAGTGCTGCTGTCACCCTCCAACCATCATCACCATGCTCCTGTTGTTGTGGTGATGACCTGGAGTGCTGCTGTCACCCTCCAACCATCATCACCATGCTCCTGTTGTTGTGGTGATGACCTGGAGTGCTGCTGTCACCCTCCAACCATCATCACCATGCTCCTGTTGTTGTGGTGATGACCTGGAGTGCTGCTGTCACCTCCAACCATCATCACCATGCTCCTGTTGTTGTGGTGATGACCTGGAGTGCTGCTGTCACCCTCCAACCATCATCACCATGCTCCTGTTGTTGTGGTGATGACCTGGAGTGCTGCTGTCACCCTCCAACCATCATCACCATGCTCCTGTTGTTGTGTTGTGGTGATGACCTGGAGTGCTGCTGTCACCCTCCAACCATCATCACCATGCTCCTGTTGTTGTTGTTGTGGTGATGACCTGGAGTGCTGCTGTCACCCTCCAACCATCATCACCATGCTCCTGTTGTTGTGTTGTGGTGATGACCTGGAGTGCTGCTGTCACCCTCCAACCATCATCACCATGCTCCTGTTGTTGTGTTGTGGTGATGACCTGGAGTGCTGCTGTCACCCTCCAACCATCATCACCATGCTCCTGTTGTTGTGTTGTGGTGATGACCTGTAGTGCTGCTGTCACCCTCCATCCTCTGATCTCTCATCTGAATAACAACTTCACCTACAATGTTTAACACTGTTAGACAGAACTCCTGCCATGGTAACTATCATTGCACACAGCCAGCCAGCTACTAATGACCTCAACACAAACAAGAACAAGCAGATACTGTGTAGAGTGGCGCAGTGGCGTAATTGAACTAAATGGATGCAGATTTCATCTTGACTATGCAATAGAAAAACCATTGAAGTTCAATGGTTGGTTCTGGACAGTGCTTTCTAATGCAATGATACTATCCAACAACATAACCCATTGTGGTGTTGCTGATTGGCTGTTCTGTGTCGTCTGATGGTTGTAACCCCCCCCACACACAGCTCATTATTCAGTTCTACATCAACTCATCTAGAAATACAATGAATTAGTATTAGTGTTCTTATTATTCATATCTTGTTCACATTAACGAGATGGAAGAGACGCACTAGTAAACAACAAGGTGAGTCTGGAATGACACCCTATTCCCTATATAGTGCACTACTTTAGACCAGAGCCCTATGACACCCTATTCCCTATATAGTGCACTACTTTAGACCAGAGCCCTATGACACCCTATTCCCTATATAGTACACTACTTTAGACCAGAGCCCTATGACACCCTATTCCCTATATAGTACACTACTTTAGACCAGAGCCCTATGGCACCCTATTCCCTATATAGTACACTACTTTAGACCAGAGCCCTATGACACCCTATTCCCTATATAGTGCACTACTTTAGACCAGAGCCCTATGACACCCTATTCCCTATATAGTGCACTACTTTAGACCAGAGCCCTATGACACCCTATTCCCTATATAGTACACTACTTTAGACCAGAGCCCTATGACACCCTATTCCCTATATAGTGCACTACTTTAGACCAGAGCCCTATGACACCCTATTCCCTATATAGTGCACTACTTTAGACCAGAGCCCTATGGCACCCTATTCCCTATATAGTGCACTACTTTAGACCAGAGCCCTATGACACCCTATTTCCTATATAGTGCACTACTTTAGACCAGAGCCCTATGACACTGTCAAGGATGTAGTAGGTGGGTGTGGTGGTGGAATCAGGCGCAGGACGCAGAAGTATATTCCAAAGACTTTAGTGAAAATACTCACAGTACAAATACTAAATAGCCCGAAGGCGAAACTCCGCACGCAGGCGAAACAAATACGCGCGCACAAACAGGTGCGACGAAAACACTCCAAACTATGGAGGAAATAGCTCAACCGAGCAAAATGCACAAAACGTCTGGCAACAACCAAGACAGTGGAAACAATAACACACAACACTAGGCAAAACACAACGAGAACTTATAGGACACTAATTACACTAAACGAGAAACAGGTGTACAACAATCAGACAAAAGCAAACGAACACAGAAACATTCAACGGTGGCAGCTAGTATTCCGGAGACGACGAACGCCGAAGCCTGCCCGAGCAAGGAAGAGAGGCAGCCTCTGCCGAAACCGTGACAGACACCCTATTCCCTATATAGTACACTACTTTAGACCAGAGCCCTATGACACCCTATTCCCTATATAGTACACTACTTTAGACCAGAGCCCTATGACACCCTATTCCCTATATAGTACACTACTTTAGACCAGAGCCCTATGACACCCTATTCCCTATATAGTACACTACTTTAGACCAGAGCCCTATGACACCCTATTCCCTATATAGTGCACTACTTTAGACCAGAGCCCTATGACACCCTATTCCCTATATAGTGCACTACTTTAGACCAGAGCCCTATGACACCCTATTCCCTATATAGTACACTACTTTAGACCAGAGCCCTATGACACCCTATTCCCATATAGTGCACTACTTTAGACCAGAGCCCTATGACACCCTATTCCCTATATAGTGCACTACTTTAGACCAGAGCCCTATGACACCCTATTCCCTATATAGTGACTACTTTAGACCAGAGCCCTATGACACCCTATTCCCTTTATAGTGCACTACTTTAGACCAGAGCCCTATGACACCCTATTCCCTATATAGTGCACTACTTTAGACCAGAGCCCTATGACACCCTATTCCCTATATAGTACACTACTTTAGACCAGAGCCCTATGACACCCTATTCCCTATATAGTACACTACTTTAGACCAGAGCCCTATGACACCCTATTCCCTATATAGTGCACTACTTTAGACCAGAGCCCTATGGCACCCTATTCCCTATATAGTGCACTACTTTAGACCAGAGCCCTATGACACCCTATTCCCTATATAGTGCACTACTTTAGACCAGAGCCCTATGACACCCTATTCCCTATATAGTGCACTACTTTAGACCAGAGCCCTATGGCACCCTATTCCCTATGTAGTGCACTACTTTAGACCAGAGCCCTATGACACCCTATTCCCTATATAGTGCACTACTTTAGACCAGAGCCCTATGACACCCTATTCCCTATATAGTGCACTACTTTAGACCAGGCTCCTATTCCAGTATACAGGAGATCGGATGCCATTTGGGACACAACCAATGTTTCTCTGTGAGTCAATCATCCAACCCTCCAGAGAACTGCCAGAGAGGGTTCAGGGATAATTGGACAAAGGTTGTTGTTTGTTTTAAAAGTTGTTTTGTCAAGGCACTCATTTACAGCAGGAAGCCATTGTACTGTGAACGAGAAGGGATCAACAGTGCAGTTCAAATTGCTTTGAGTAAAGAAAAAAAAGTCTGTCAGAATAAAGTCTAAACGACACAGACGTTTTAGGGATATTTCCCTCAGAGCCAAAGGAAGACGGTTAAATGACCAAGCCACTTTGAGGCCAAGCTAGAGTTTAAAAACACAGTTTTATGTTACTGACAACCTTTCATCCTACCAGCTGCCACCTCGTCTGCTCGTCCATCCTGGTTCTGGTTTCAGCCCAAAAGGAAAACATAGATTATAAAATATAAAGAAAATGTACACTGAGTGTGAAATACATTAAGAACACGAATCTCCTTATATTGAGTTGCCCTCAGAACAGACTCAATTCGTCGGGGGGGCATGGACTCTACAAGGTGTCGAAAGCGTTCCACAGGGATGCTGGCCCATGTTGACTCCAATGCTTCCCACAGTTGTGTCAAGTTGGATGGATGTCCTTTGGGTGGTGGACCATTCTTGATACACACGGGAAACTGTTGAGCGTTAAAAACCCAGCAGCGTTGCAGTTCTTGACACAAAACGGTGCACCTGGCACCTACTACCAAACCCCTGTTCAAAGGCACATCAATATTTTGTCTTGCCCATTCACCCTCTGAATGACACACATACACAATCCATGTCTCAAATGTATCCAGGCTTAAAAATCCTTGTCTCCTCCCCTTCATCTACACTTGATCGAAGTGGCTTTAACAAGTGACATCATGGAAAGAGCAGATGTCCTTAACGTTTTGCATGTTTATAATAATGTTACCTTGTATCTAACCCAGTCTATCTGTATCTAACCCAGTCTTTCTGTATCTAACCCAGTCTTTCTGTATCTAACCCAGTCTATCTGTATCTAACCCAGTCTTTCTTATCTTTAACCCAGTCTATCTGTATCTAACCCAGTCTTTCTGTATCTAACCCAGTCTATCTGTATCTAACCCAGTCTATCTGTATCTAACCCAGTCTATCTGTATCTAACCCAGTCTATCTGTATCTAACCCAGTCTATCTGTATCTAACCCAGTCTATCTGTATCTAACCCAGTCTATCTGTATCTAACCCAGTCTATCTGTATCTAACCCAGTCTATCTGTATCTAACCCAGTCTATCTGTATCTAACCCAGTCTTTCTGTATCTAACCCAGTCTATCTGTATCTAACCCAGTCTATCTGTATCTAACCCAGTCTATCTGTATCTAACCAAGTCTATCTGTATCTAACCCAGTCTATCTGTATCTAACCCAGTCTATCTGTATCTAACCCAGTCTTTCTGTATCTAACCCAGTCTATCTGTATCTAACCCAGTCTTTCTGTATCTAACCCAGTCTATCTGTATCTAACCCAGTCTTTCTGTATCTAACCCAGTCTATCTGTATCTAACCCAGTCTATCTGTATCTAACCCAGTCTATCTGTATCTAACCCAGTCTATCTGTATCTAACCCAGTCTATCTGTATCTAACCCAGTCTATCTGTATCTAACCCAGTCTATCTGTATCTAACCCAGTCTATCTGTATCTAACCCAGTCTATCTGTATCTAACCCAGTCTATCTGTATCTAACCCAGTCTATCTGTATCTAACTTTCGTATCTAACCCAGTCTATCTGTATCTAACCCAGTCTTTCTGTATCTAACCCAGTCTATCTGTATCTAACCCAGTCTATCTGTATCTAACCCAGTCTATCTGTATCTAACCCAGTCTATCTGTATCAACCAGTCTTTCTGTATCTAACCCAGTCTTTCTGTATCTAACCCAGTCTATCTGTATCTAACCCAGTCTTTCTGTATCTAACCCAGTCTATCTGTATCTAACCCAGTCTTTATCTGTATCTAACCCAGTCTATCTGTATCTAACCCAGTCTATCTGTATCTAACCCAGTCTTTCTGTATCTAACCCAGTCTTTCTGTATCTAACCCAGTCTATCTGTATCTAACCCAGTCTATCTGTATCTAACCCAGTCTTTCTGTATCTAACCCAGTCTTTCTGTATCTAACCCAGTCTATCTGTATCTAACCCAGTCTATCTGTATCTAACCCAGTCTATCTGTATCTAACCCAGTCTTTCTGTATCTAACCCAGTCTATCTGTATCTAACCCAGTCTTTCTGTATCTAACCCAGTCTATCTGTATCTAACCCAGTCTATCTGTATCTAACCCAGTCTATCTGTATCTAACCCAGTCTTTCTGTATCTAACCCAGTCTATCTGTATCTAACCCAGTCTTTCTGTATCTAACCCAGTCTATCTGTATCTAACCCAGTCTTTCTGTATCTAACCCAGTCTATCTGTATCTAACCCAGTCTTTCTGTATCTAACCCAGTCTATCTGTATCTAACCCAGTCTATCTGTATCTAACCCAGTCTTTCTGTATCTAACCCAGTCTATCTGTATCTAACCCAGTCTATCTGTATCTAACCCAGTCTATCTGTATCTAACCCAGTCTATCTGTATCTAACCCAGTCTTTCTGTATCTAACCCAGTCTATCTGTATCTAACCCAGTCTTTCTGTATCTAACCCAGTCTATCTGTATCTAACCCAGTCTTTCTGTATCTAACCCAGTCTATCTGTATCTAACCCAGTCTATCTGTATCTAACCCAGTCTATCTGTATCTAACCCAGTCTATCTGTATCTAACCCAGTCTATCTGTATCTAACCCAGTCTTTCTGTATCTAACCCAGTCTATCTGTATCTAACCCAGTCTATCTGTATCTAACCCAGTCTATCTGTATCTAACCCAGTCTTTCTGTATCTAACCCAGTCTATCTGTATCTAACCCAGTCTTTCTGTATCTAACCCAGTCTATCTGTATCTAACCCAGTCTATCTGTATCTAACCCAGTCTTTCTGTATCTAACCCAGTCTATCTGTATCTAACCCAGTCTTTCTGTATCTAACCCAGTCTATCTGTATCTAACCCAGTCTTTCTGTATCTAACCCAGTCTTTCTGTATCTAACCCAGTCTATCTGTATCTAACCCAGTCTATCTGTATCTAACCCAGTCTTTCTGTATCTAACCCAGTCTATCTGTATCTAACCCAGTCTATCTGTATCTAACCCAGTCTTTCTGTATCTAACCCAGTCTATCTGTATCTAACCCAGTCTTTCTGTATCTAACCCAGTCTATCTGTATCTAACCCAGTCTTTCTGTATCTAACCCAGTCTATCTGTATCTAACCCAGTCTTTCTGTATCTAACCCAGTCTATCTGTATCTAACCCAGTCTTTCTGTATCTAACCCAGTCTATCTGTATCTAACCCAGTCTATCTGTATCTAACCCAGTCTATCTGTATCTAACCCAGTCTATCTGTATCTAACCCAGTCTATCTGTATCTAACCCAGTCTATCTGTATCTAACCCAGTCTTTCTGTATCTAACCCAGTCTATCTGTATCTAACCCAGTCTTTCTGTATCTAACCCAGTCTATCTGTATCTAACCCAGTCTTTCTATCACCCTATCTGTATCTAACCCAGTCTTTCTGTATCTAACCCAGTCTATCTGTATCTAACCCAGTCTTTCTGTATCTAACCCAGTCTATCTGTATCTAACCCAGTCTTTCTGTATCTAACCCAGTCTATCTGTATCTAACCCAGTCTATCTGTATCTAACCCAGTCTATCTGTATCTAACCCAGTCTATCTGTATCTAACCCAGTCTATCTGTATCTAACCCAGTCTTTCTGTATCTAACCCAGTCTATCTGTATCTAACCCAGTCTTATCTAACCCAGTCTATCTGTATCTAACCCAGTCTTTCTGTATCTAACCCAGTCTATCTGTATCTAACCCAGTTTTCTGTATCTAACCCAGTCTATCTGTATCTAACCCGTCTATCTGTATCTAACCCAGTCTTTCTGTATCTAACCCAGTCTATCTGTATCTAACCCAGTCTTTCTGTATCTAACCCAGTCTATCTGTATCTAACCCAGTCTTTCTGTATCTAACCCAGTCTATCTGTATCTAACCCAGTCTTTCTGTATCTAACCCAGTCTATCTGTATCTAACCCAGTCTATCTGTATCTAACCCAGTCTATCTGTATCTAACCCAGTCTATCTGTATCTAACCCATCTATCTGTATCTAACCCAGTCTATCTGTATCTAACCCAGTCTATCTGTATCTAACCCAGTCTATCTGTATCTAACCCAGTCTATCTGTATCTAACCCAGTCTTTCTGTATCTAACCCAGTCTATCTGTATCTAACCCAGTCTATCTGTATCTAACCCAGTCTTTCTGTATCTAACCCAGTCTATCTGTATCTAACCCAGTCTATCTGTATCTAACCCAGTCTATCTGTATCTAACCCAGTCTATCTGTATCTAACCCAGTCTATCTGTATCTAACCCAGTCTTTCTGTATCTAACCCAGTCTATCTGTATCTAACCCAGTCTTTCTGTATCTAACCCAGTCTATCTGTATCTAACCCAGTCTTTCTGTATCTAACCCAGTCTATCTGTATCTAACCCAGTCTTTCTGTATCTAACCCAGTCTATCTGTATCTAACCCAGTCTTTCTGTATCTAACCCAGTCTATCTGTATCTAACCCAGTCTATCTGTATCTAACCCAGTCTATCTGTATCTAACCCAGTCTATCTGTATCTAACCCAGTCTATCTGTATCTAACCCAGTCTATCTGTATCTAACCCAGTCTATCTGTATCTAACCCAGTCTATCTGTATCTAACCCAGTCTATCTGTATCTAACCCAGTCTATCTGTATCTAACCCAGTCTTTCTGTATCTAACCCAGTCTATCTGTATCTAACCCAGTCTATCTGTATCTAACCCAGTCTATCTGCTATCTAACCCAGTCTTTCTGTATCTAACCCAGTCTATCTGTATCTAACCCAGTCTATCTGTATCTAACCCAGTCTATCTGTATCTAACCCAGTCTATCTGTATCTAACCCAGTCTTTCTGTATCTAACCCAGTCTATCTGTATCTAACCCAGTCTTTCTGTATCTAACCCAGTCTATCTGTATCTAACCCAGTCTTTCTGTATCTAACCCAGTCTATCTGTATCTAACCCAGTCTGTCCCAGTCTATCTGTATCTAACCCAGTCTTTCTGTATCTAACCCAGTCTATCTGTATCTAACCCAGTCTATCTGTATCTAACCCAGTCTTTCTGTATCTAACCCAGTCTATCTGTATCTAACCCAGTCTATCTGTATCTAACCCAGTCTATCTGTATCTAACCCAGTCTATCTGTATCTAACCCAGTCTATCTGTATCTAACCTAGTCTATCTGTATCTAACCCAGTCTATCTGTATCTAACCCAGTCTATCTGTATCTAACCCAGTCTTTCTGTATCTAACCCAGTCTATCTGTATCTAACCCAGTCTATCTGTATCTAACCCAGTCTATCTGTATCTAACCCAGTCTATCTGTATCTAACCCAGTCTATCTGTATCTAACCCAGTCTATCTGTATCTAACCCAGTCTTTCTGTATCTAACCCAGTCTATCTGTATCTAACCCAGTCTTTCTGTATCTAACCCAGTCTATCTGTATCTAACCCAGTCTTTCTGTATCTAACCCAGTCTATCTGTATCTAACCCAGTCTATCTGTATCTAACCCAGTCTATCTGTATCTAACCCAGTCTATCTGTATCTAACCCAGTCTTTCTGTATCTAACCCAGTCTATCTGTATCTAACCCAGTCTTTCTGTATCTAACCCAGTCTATCTGTATCTAACCCAGTCTTTCTGTATCTAACCCAGTCTATCTGTATCTAACCCAGTCTATCTGTATCTAACCCAGTCTTTCTGTATCTAACCCAGTCTATCTGTATCTAACCCAGTCTATCTGTATCTAACCCAGTCTTTCTGTTATCATTCTGTATCTAACCCAGTCTATCTGTATCTAACCCAGTCTATCTGTATCTAACCCAGTCTTCTGTATCTAACCCAGTCTATCTGTATCTAACCCAGTCTATCTGTATCTAACCCAGTCTATCTGTATCTAACCCAGTCTTTCTGTATCTAACCCAGTCTATCTGTATCTAACCCAGTCTTTCTGTATCTAACCCAGTCTATCTGTATCTAACCCAGTCTTTCTGTATCTAACCCAGTCTATCTGTATCTAACCCAGTCTTTCTGTATCTAACCCAGTCTATCTGTATCTAACCCAGTCTATCTGTATCTAACCCAGTCTATCTGTATCTAACCCAGTCTATCTGTATCTAACCCAGTCTATCTGTATCTAACCCAGTCTATCTGTATCTAACCCAGTCTATCTGTATCTAACCCAGTCTTTCTGTATCTAACCCAGTCTTTCTGTATCTAACCCAGTCTATCTGTATCTAACCCAGTCTTTCTGTATCTAACCCAGTCTATCTGTATCTAACCCAGTCTATCTGTATCTAACCCAGTCTATCTGTATCTAACCCAGTCTATCTGTATCTAACCCAGTCTATCTGTATCTAACCCAGTCTTTCTGTATCTAACCCAGTCTATCTGTATCTAACCCAGTCTATCTGTATCTAACCCAGTCTATCTGTATCTAACCCAGTCTATCTGTATCTAACCCAGTCTATCTGTATCTAACCCAGTCTTTCTGTATCTAACCCAGTCTTTCTGTATCTAACCCAGTCTATCTGTATCTAACCCAGTCTTTCTGTATCTAACCCAGTCTATCTGTATCTAACCCAGTCTTTCTGTATCTAACCCAGTCTATCTGTATCTAACCCAGTCTATCTGTATCTAACCCAGTCTATCTGTATCTAACCCAGTCTATCTGTATCTAACCCAGTCTATCTGTATCTAACCCAGTCTTTCTGTATCTAACCCAGTCTATCTGTATCTAACCCAGTCTTTCTGTATCTAACCCAGTCTATCTGTATCTAACCCAGTCTTTCTGTATCTAACCCAGTCTATCTGTATCTAACCCAGTCTTTCTGTATCTAACCCAGTCTATCTGTATCTAACCCAGTCTTTCTGTATCTAACCCAGTCTTTCTGTATCTAACCCAGTCTATCTGTATCTAACCCAGTCTTTCTGTATCTAACCCAGTCTATCTGTATCTAACCCAGTCTTTCTGTATCTAACCCAGTCTATCTGTATCTAACCCAGTCTATCTGTATCTAACCCAGTCTATCTGTATCTAACCCAGTCTATCTGTATCTAACCCAGTCTTTCTGTATCTAACCCAGTCTATCTGTATCTAACCCAGTCTATCTGTATCTAACCCAGTCTATCTGTATCTAACCCAGTCTATCTGTATCTAACCCAGTCTTTCTGTATCTAACCCAGTCTATCTGTATCTAACCCAGTCTTTCTGTATCTAACCCAGTCTATCTGTATCTAACCCAGTCTTTCTGTATCTAACCCAGTCTATCTGTATCTAACCCAGTCTTTCTGTATCTAACCCAGTCTATCTGTATCTAACCCAGTCTTTCTGTATCTAACCCAGTCTATCTGTATCTAACCCAGTCTATCTGTATCTAACCCAGTCTATCTGTATCTAACCCAGTCTATCTGTATCTAACCCAGTCTTTCTGTATCTAACCCAGTCTATCTGTATCTAACCCAGTCTATCTGTATCTAACCCAGTCTATCTGTATCTAACCCAGTCTATCTGTATCTAACCCAGTCTATCTGTATCTAACCCAGTCTATCTGTATCTAACCCAGTCTATCTGTATCTAACCCAGTCTTTCTGTATCTAACCCAGTCTATCTGTATCTAACCCAGTCTATCTGTATCTAACCCAGTCTTTCTGTATCTAACCCAGTCTATCTGTATCTAACCCAGTCTATCTGTATCTAACCCAGTCTTTCTGTTTCTAACTGTCTATCTGTATCTAACCCAGTCTATCTGTATCTAACCCAGTCTTTCTGTATCTAACCCAGTCTATCTGTATCTAACCCAGTCTATCTGTATCTAACCCAGTCTATCTGTATCTAACCCAGTCTATCTGTATCTAACAGTCTTTCTGTATCTAACCCAGTCTATCTGTATCTAACCCAGTCTATCTGTATCTAACCCAGTCTATCTGTATCTAACCCAGTCTTTCTGTATCTAACCCAGTCTATCTGTATCTAACCCAGTCTATCTGTATCTAACCCAGTCTTCTGTTTCTGTATCTAACCCAGTCTATCTGTATCTAACCCAGTCTTTCTGTATCTAACCCAGTCTATCTGTATCTAACCCAGTCTTTCTGTATCTAACCCAGTCTATCTGTATCTAACCCAGTCTATCTGTATCTAACCCAGTCTATCTGTATCTAACCCAGTCTATCTGTATCTAACCCAGTCTTTCTGTATCTAACCCAGTCTATCTGTATCTAACCCAGTCTTTCTGTATCTAACCCAGTCTATCTGTATCTAACCCAGTCTATCTGTATCTAACCCAGTCTTTCTGTATCTAACCCAGTCTATCTGTATCTAACCCAGTCTATCTGTATCTAACCCAGTCTATCTGTATCTAACCCAGTCTTTCTGTATCTAACCCAGTCTATCTGTATCTAACCCAGTCTATCTGTATCTAACCCAGTCTATCTGTATCTAACCCAGTCTATCTGTATCTAACCCAGTCTTTCTGTATCTAACCCAGTCTATCTGTATCTAACCCAGTCTTTCTGTATCTAACCCAGTCTATCTGTATCTAACCCAGTCTTTCTGTATCTAACCCAGTCTTTCTGTATCTAACCCAGTCTATCTGTATCTAACCCAGTCTTTCTGTATCTAACCCAGTCTTTCTGTATCTAACCCAGTCTATCTGTATCTAACCCAGTCTATCTGTATCTAACCCAGTCTATCTGTATCTAACCCAGTCTATCTGTATCTAACCCAGTCTATCTGTATCTAACCCAGTCTTTCTGTATCTAACCCAGTCTATCTGTATCTAACCCAGTCTATCTGTATCTAACCCAGTCTTTCTGTATCTAACCCAGTCTATCTGTATCTAACCCAGTCTATCTGTATCTAACCCAGTCTTTCTGTATCTAACCCAGTCTTTCTGTATCTAACCCAGTCTATCTGTATCTAACCCAGTCTTTCTGTATCTAACCCAGTCTATCTGTATCTAACCCAGTCTTTCTGTATCTAACCCAGTCTATCTGTATCTAACCCAGTCTTTCTGTATCTAACCCAGTCTTTCTGTATCTAACCCAGTCTATCTGTATCTAACCCAGTCTTTCTGTATCTAACCCAGTCTATATGTATCTAACCCAGTCTATCTGTATCTAACCCAGTCTTTCTGTATCTAACCCAGTCTTTCTGTATCTAACCCAGTCTATCTGTATCTAACCCAGTCTTTCTGTATCTAACCCAGTCTATCTGTATCTAACCCAGTCTTTCTGTATCTAACCCAGTCTATCTGTATCTAACCCAGTCTATCTGTATCTAACCCAGTCTTTCTGTATCTAACCCAGTCTATCTGTATCTAACCCAGTCTATCTGTATCTAACCCAGTCTATCTGTATCTAACCCAGTCTATCTGTATCTAACCCAGTCTTTCTGTATCTAACCCAGTCTATCTGTATCTAACCCAGTCTTTCTGTATCTAACCCAGTCTATCTGTATCTAACCCAGTCTTTCTGTATCTAACCCAGTCTATCTGTATCTAACCCAGTCTTTCTGTATCTAACCCAGTCTATCTGTATCTAACCCAGTCTATCTGTATCTAACCCAGTCTATCTGTATCTAACCCAGTCTTTCTGTATCTAACCCAGTCTTTCTGTATCTAACCCAGTCTATCTGTATCTAACCCAGTCTTTCTGTATCTAACCCAGTCTATCTGTATCTAACCCAGTCTTTCTGTATCTAACCCAGTCTATCTGTATCTAACCCAGTCTTTCTGTATCTAACCCAGTCTTTCTGTATCTAACCCAGTCTATCTGTATCTAACCCAGTCTTTCTGTATCTAACCCAGTCTATCTGTATCTAACCCAGTCTATCTGTATCTAACCCAGTCTTTCTGTATCTAACCCAGTCTATCTGTATCTAACCCAGTCTTTCTGTATCTAACCCAGTCTATCTGTATCTAACCCAGTCTTTCTGTATCTAACCCAGTCTATCTGTATCTATCCCAGTCTTTCTGTATCTAACCCAGTCTATCTGTATCTAACCCAGTCTATCTGTATCTAACCCAGTCTATCTGTATCTAACCCAGTCTATCTGTATCTAATCCAGTCTATCTGTATCTAACCCAGTCTATCTGTATCTAACCCAGTCTTTCTGTATCTAACCCAGTCTATCTGTATCTAACCCAGTCTATCTGTATCTAACCCAGTCTATCTGTATCTAACCAAGTCTTTCTTTATCTAACCCAGTCTTTCTGTATCTAACCCAGTCTATCTGTATCTAACCCAGTCTTTCTGTATCTAACCCAGTCTATCTGTATCTAACCCAGTCTTTCTGTATCTAACCCAGTCTATCTGTATCTAACCCAGTCTTTCTGTATCTAACCCAGTCTTTCTGTATCTAACCCAGTCTATCTGTATCTAACCCAGTCTATCTGTATCTAACCCAGTCTTTCTGTATCTAACCCAGTCTTTCTGTATCTAACCCAGTCTATCTGTATCTAACCCAGTCTTTCTGTATCTAACCCAGTCTATCTGTATCTAACCCAGTCTTTCTGTATCTAACCCAGTCTATCTGTATCTAACCCAGTCTATCTGTATCTAACCCAGTCTTTCTGTATCTAACCCAGTCTATCTGTATCTAACCCAGTCTATCTGTATCTAACCCAGTCTATCTGTATCTAACCCAGTCTATCTGTATCTAACCCAGTCTTTCTGTATCTAACCCAGTCTATCTGTATCTAACCCAGTCTTTCTGTATCTAACCCAGTCTATCTGTATCTAACCCAGTCTTTCTGTATCTAACCCAGTCTATCTGTATCTAACCCAGTCTTTCTGTATCTAACCCAGTCTATCTGTATCTAACCCAGTCTATCTGTATCTAACCCAGTATTTCTGTATCTAACCCAGTCTTTCTGTATCTAACCCTGTCTTTCTGTATCTAACCCAGTCTATCTGTATCTAACCCAGTCTTTCTGTATCTAACCCAGTCTATCTGTATCTAACCCAGTCTTTCTGTATCTAACCCAGTCTATCTGTATCTAATCCAGTCTTTCTGTATCTAACCCAGTCTTTCTGTATCTAACCCAGTCTATCTGTATCTAACCCAGTCTTTCTGTATCTAACCCAGTCTATCTGTATCTAACCCAGTCTATCTGTATCTAACCCAGTCTATCTGTATCTAACCCAGTCTATCTGTATCTAACCCAGTCTATCTGTATCTAACCCAGTCTTTCTGTATCTAACCCAGTCTATCTGTATCTAACCCAGTCTATCTGTATCTAACCCAGTCTTTCTGTATCTAACCCAGTCTTTCTGTATCTAACCCAGTCTATCTGTATCTAACCCAGTCTATCTGTATCTAACCAAGTCTTTCTGTATCTAACCCAGTCTTTCTGTATCTAACCCAGTCTATCTGTATCTAACCCAGTCTTTCTGTATCTAACCCAGTCTATCTGTATCTAACCCAGTCTTTCTGTATCTAACCCAGTCTATCTGTATCTAACCCAGTCTTTCTGTATCTAACCCAGTCTATCTGTATCTAACCCAGTCTTTCTGTATCTAACCCAGTCTTTCTGTATCTAACCCAGTATATCTGTATCTAACCCAGTCTTTCTGTATCTAACCCAGTCTATCTGTATCTAACCCAGTCTATCTGTATCTAACCCAGTCTATCTGTATCTAACCCAGTCTATCTGTATCTAATCCAGTCTATCTGTATCTAACCCAGTCTATCTGTATCTAACCCAGTCTTTCTGTATCTAAACCAGTCTATCTGTATCTAACCCAGTCTATCTGTATCTAACCCAGTCTTTCTGTATCTAACCCAGTCTATCTGTATCTAACCCAGTCTATCTGTATCTAACCAAGTCTTTCTGTATCTAACCCAGTCTTTCTGTATCTAACCCAGTCTATCTGTATCTAACCCAGTCTTTCTGTATCTAACCCAGTCTATCTGTATCTAACCCAGTCTTTCTGTATCTAACCCAGTCTATCTGTATCTAACCCAGTCTTTCTGTATCTAACCCAGTCTTTCTGTATCTAACCCAGTCTATCTGTATCTAACCCAGTCTTTCTGTTTCTAACCCAGTCTATCTGTATCTAACCCAGTCTATCTGTATCTAACCCAGTCTTTCTGTATCTAACCCAGTCTTTCTGTATCTAACCCAGTCTATCTGTATCTAACCCAGTCTTTCTGTATCTAACCCAGTCTATCTGTATCTAACCCAGTCTTTCTGTATCTAACCCAGTCTATCTGTATCTAACCCAGTCTATCAGTATCTAACCCAGTCTATCTGTATCTAACCCAGTCTTTCTGTATCTAACCCAGTCTATCTGTATCTAACCCAGTCTATCTGTATCTAACCCAGTCTATCTGTATCTAACCCAGTCTATCTGTATCTAACCCAGTCTTTCTGTATCTAACCCAGTCTATCTGTATCTAACCCAGTCTTTCTGTATCTAACCCAGTCTATCTGTATCTAACCCAGTCTTTCTGTATCTAACCCAGTCTATCTGTATCTAACCCAGTCTTTCTGTATCTAACCCAGTCGATCTGTATCTAACCCAGTCTATCTGTATCTAACCCAGTCTATCTGTATCTAACCAAGTCTTTCTGTATCTAACCCAGTCTTTCTGTATCTAACCCAGTCTATCTGTATCTAACCCAGTCTTTCTGTATCTAACCCAGTCTATCTGTATCCAACCCAGTCTTTCTGTATCTAACCCAGTCTATCTGTATCTAACCCAGTCTTTCTGTATCTAACCCAGTCTTTCTGTATCTAACCCAGTATATCTGTATCTAACCCAGTCTTTCTGTTTCTAACCCAGTCTACCTGTATCTAACCCAGTCTATCTGTATCTAACCCAGTCTTTCTGTATCTAATCCAGTCTATCTGTATCTAACCCAGTCTTTCTGTATCTAACCCAGTCTATCTGTATCTAACCCAGTCTTTCTGTATCTAACCCAGTCTATCTGTATCTAACCCAGTCTTTCTGTATCTAACCCAGTCTATCTGTATCTAACCCAGTCTATCTGTATCTAACCCAGTCTATCTGTATCTAACCCAGTCTATCTGTATCTAATCCAGTCTATCTGTATCTAACCCAGTCTATCTGTATCTAACCCAGTCTTTCTGTATCTAACCCAGTCTATCTGTATCTAACCCAGTCTATCTGTATCTAACCCAGTCTTTCTGTATCTAACCCAGTCTATCTGTATCTAACCCAGTCTATCTGTATCTAACCAAGTCTTTCTGTATCTAACCCAGTCTTTCTGTATCTAACCCAGTCTATCTGTATCTAACCCAGTCTTTCTGTATCTAACCCAGTCTATCTGTATCTAACCCAGTCTTTCTGTATCTAACCCAGTCTATCTGTATCTAACCCAGTCTTTCTGTATCTAACCCAGTCTTTCTGTATCTAACCCAGTCTATCTGTATCCAACCCAGTCTTTCTGTTTCTAACCCAGTCTATCTGTATCTAACCCAGTCTATCTGTATCTAACCCAGTCTTTCTGTATCTAACCCAGTCTTTCTGTATCTAACCCAGTCTATCTGTATCTAACCCAGTCTTTCTGTATCTAACCCAGTCTATCTGTATCTAACCCAGTCTTTCTGTATCTAACCCAGTCTATCTGTATCTAACCCAGTCTATCTGTATCTAACCCAGTCTTTCTGTATCTAACCCAGTCTATCTGTATCTAACCCAGTCTATCTGTATCTAACCCAGTCTATCTGTATCTAACCCAGTCTATCTGTATCTAACCCAGTCTTTCTGTATCTAACCCAGTCTATCTGTATCTAACCCAGTCTTTCTGTATCTAACCCAGTCTATCTGTATCTAACCCAGTCTTTCTGTATCTAACCCAGTCTATCTGTATCTAACCCAGTCTTTCTGTATCTAACCCAGTCTATCTGTATCTAACCCAGTCTATCTGTATCTAACCCAGTATTTCTGTATCTAACCCAGTCTTTCTGTATCTAACCCAGTCTTTCTGTATCTAACCCAGTCTATCTGTATCTAACCCAGTCTTTCTGTATCTAACCCAGTCTATCTGTATCTAACCCAGTCTTTCTGTATCTAACCCAGTCTATCTGTATCTAATCCAGTCTTTCTGTATCTAACCCAGTCTATCTGTATCTAACCCAGTCTATCTGTATCTAACCCAGTCTATCTGTATCTAACCCAGTCTATCTGTATCTAACCCAGTCTATCTGTATCTAACCCAGTCTTTCTGTATCTAACCCAGTCGATCTGTATCTAACCCAGTCTTTCTGTATTCACTCTTATATTACTATTACATACTCTACTGTTATATACTCTTATAATACTGTTATATACTATTATAGTACTGTTATATACTATTATATTACTGTTAGATACTTTTATATACTCTTATATACTGTTATATTACTGTTATATACACCTATAGTTCTGTTATATACTCAACTGTTATATACACTTATAGTACTGTTATATATTAACATGTCACTGATATGTAATATTATAGTACTGTTATATACTCTTATATTACTGTTATATAGTCTTATGTCACTATTATATACTCTTATAGTACTGTTATGTAATATTATAGTACTGTTATATACTCTTATGTCACTCGTATATACTCTTATGTCACTCGTATATACTCTTATATTTGTATTTGTATTTATTATGGATCCCCATTAGTTCCTGCCAAGGCAGCAGCTACTCTTCCTGGGGTTTATTATGGATCCCCATTAGTTCCTGCCAAGGCAGCAGCTACTCTTCCTGGGGTTTATTATGGACCCCCATTAGTTCCTGCCAAGGCAGCAGCTACTCTTCCTGGGGTTTATTATGGATCCCCATTAGTTCCTGCCAAGGCAGCAGCTACTCTTCCTGGGGTTTATTATGGATCCCTATTAGTTCCTGCCAAGGCAGCAGCTACTCTTCCTGGGGTTTATTATGGATCCCCATTAGTTCCTGTCAAGGCAGCAGCTACTCTTCCTGGGGTTTATTATGGATCCCCATTAGTTCCTGTCAAGGCAGCAGCTACTCTTCCTGGGGTTTATTATGGATCCCCATTAGTTCCTGCCAAGGCAGCAGCTACTCTTCCTGGGGTTTATTATGGATCCCCATTAGTTCCTGCCAATGCAGCAGCTACTCTTCATGGGGTTTATTATGGATCCCCATTAGTTCCTGCCAAGGCAGCAGCTACTCTTCCTGGGGTTTATTATGGATCCACATTAGTTCCTGCCAAGGCAGCAGCTACTCTTCCTGGGGTTTATTATGGATCCCCATTAGTTTCTGCCAAGGCAGCAGCTACTCTTCCTGGGGTTTATTATGGATCCCCATTAGTTCCTGCCAAGGCAGCAGCTACTCTTCCTGGGGTTTATTATGGATCCCTATTAGTTCCTGCCAAGGCAGCAGCTACTCTTCCTGGGGTTTATTATGGATCCCTATTAGTTCCTGCCAAGGCAGCAGCTACTCTTCCTGGGGTTTATTATGGATCCCTATTAGTTCCTGCCAAGGCAGCAGCTACTCTTCCTGGGGTTTATTATGGATCCCCATTAGTTCCTGTCAAGGCAGCAGCTACTCTTCCTGGGGTTTATTATGGATCCCCATTAGTTCCTGTCAAGGCAGCAGCTACTCTTCCTGGGGTTTATTATGGATCCCCATTGGTTCCTGCCAAGGCAGCAGCTACTCTTCCTGGGGTTTATTATGGATCCCCATTAGTTCCTGCCAATGCAGCAGCTACTCTTCATGGGGTTTATTATGGATCCCCATTAGTTCCTGCCAAGGCAGCAGCTACTCTTCCTGGGGTTTATTATGGATCCACATTAGTTCCTGCCAAGGCAGCAGCTACTCTTCCTGGGGTTTATTATGGATCCCCATTAGTTTCTGCCAAGGCAGCAGCTACTCTTCCTGGGGTTTATTATGGATCCCCATTAGTTCCTGCCAAGGCAGCAGCTACTCTTCCTGGGGTTTATTATGGATCCCTATTAGTTCCTGCCAAGGCAGCAGCTACTCTTCCTGGGGTTTATTATGGATCCCCATTAGTTCCTGTCAAGGCAGCAGCTACTCTTCCTGGGGTTTATTATGGATCCCCATTAGTTCCTGTCAAGGCAGCAGCTACTCTTCCTGGGGTTTATTATGGATCCCCATTAGTTCCTGCCAAGGCAGCAGCTACTCTTCCTGGGGTTTATTATGGATCCCCATTAGTTCCTGCCAATGCAGCAGCTACTCTTCATGGGGTTTATTATGGATCCCCATTAGTTCCTGCCAAGGCAGCAGCTACTCTTCCTGGGGTTTATTATGGATCCACATTAGTTTCTGCCAAGGCAGCAGCTACTCTTCCTGGGGTTTATTATGGATCCCCATTAGTTTCTGCCAAGGCAGCAGCTACTCTTCCTGGGGTTTATTATGAATCCCCATTAGTTCCTGCCAAGGCAGCAGCTACTCTTCCTGGGGTTTATTATGGATCCCCATTAGTTCCTGCCAATGCAGCAGCTACTCTTCTTGGGGTTTATTATGGATCCCCATTAGTTCCTGCCAAGGCAGCAGCTACTCTTCCTGGGGTTTATTATGGATCCCCATTAGTTCCTGTCAAGGCAGCAGCTACTCTTCCTGGGGTCCAGCTAAATTAAGGCAGTTTATACACTTTAAAAAACAAACATTACAATACATTCACAGATTTCACAACACACTTTGTGCCCTCAGGCCCCTACTCTACTATCACATATCTACAACACAAAATCCATGTGTACGTGTGTGTATAGAGCGTATGGTATCGTGTGTGTGTGCATGTGTCTGTGCCTATGTTTGTGTTGCTTCACAGTCCCGCTGTTCCATAAGGTGGATTTTTATCTGTTTTTTAAATCTGATTCTACTGCTTGCATCAGTTACTTGATGTGGAATAGAGTTCCATGTAGTCATGGCTCTATGTAGTACTGTGCTCCTCCCATAGTCTGTTCTGGACTTGGGGACTGTGAAGAGACCTCTGGTGGCATGTCTTGTGGGGTATGCATGGGTGTCTGAGCTGTGTGCTAGTCGTTTAAACAGACAGCTTGGTGCTTTCATCATGTCAATACCTCCCACAAATACAAGTAGTGATGAAGTCAATCTCTCCTCTACTTTGAGCCAGGAGAGATTGACATGCATATTATTAATATCAGCTCTCTGTGTACATCCAAAGGCCAGCCGTGCTGCACTGTTCTGAGCTAATTGCAATTTTCCTAAGTCCCTCTTTGTGGCACCTGACCACATGACTGAACAGTAGTCCAGGTGTGACAATACTAGGGCCTGTAGGACCTGCCTTGTTGATAGTGCTGTTAAGAAGGTAGAGTAGCGCTTTATTATGGACAGACTTCTCCCCATCTTAGCTACTGTTGTATCAATATGTTTTGACCATGACAGTTTACAATCCAGGGTTACTCCAAGCAGTTTAGTCTCCTCAACTTGCTCAATTTCCACATTATTTATTACAAGATTTAGTTGAGGTTTAGGGTTTGGTGAACGATTTGTCCCAAATACAATGCTTTTAGTTTTTAAAATATTTAGGACTAATTTATTCCTTGCCACCCACTCTGAAACGAACTGCAGCTCTTTGTTAAGTGTTGCAGTCATTTCAGTCGCTGTAGTAGCTGACATGTATAGTGTTGAGTCATCCGCATACATAGACACACTGGCTTTACTCAAAGCCAGTGGCATGTCATTAGTAAAGATTGAAAAAAGTAAGGGGCCTAGACAGCTGCCCTGGGGAATTCCTGATTCTACCTGGATTATGTTGGAGAGGCTTCCATTAAAGAACACCCTCTGTGTTCTGTTAGACAGGTAACTCTTTATCCACAATATAGCAGGGGGTGTAAAGCCATAACACATACGTTTTTCCAGCAGCAGACTATGATCGATAATGTCAAAAGCCACCCTGAAGCCCCCCACAACTTTTTTATCATCAATTCCTCTCAGCCAATCATCAGTCATTTGTGTAAGTGCTGTGCTTGTTGAATGTCCTTCCCTATAAGCATGCTGAAAGTTTGTTGTCAATTTGTTTACTGTAAAATAGCATTATATCTGGTCAAACACAATTTTTTCCAATAGTTTACTAAGGGTTGGTAACAGGCTGATTGGTCGGCTATTTGAGCCAGTAAAGGGGGCTTTACTATTCTTAGGTAGGGGAATGACTTTTGCTTCCCTCCAGGCCTGAGGGCACACACTTTCTAGTAGGCTTAAATTCAACAAAATAGCAAACAGGAGTGGCAATATCATCCGCTATTATCCTCAGTAATTTTCCATCCAAGTTGTCAGACCCTGGTGGCTTGTCATTGTTGATCGACAATAATAATGTTTTCACCTCTTTCACACTCACTTTACGGAATTCAAAATTACAATGCTTGTCTTTCATAATTTGCCACCAAGTACTAAGTCATGTTTTGCAGAGGGGTCAAATACTTATTTCCCTCATTAAAATGCAAATAAATGTATAATATTTTTGACATGCGTTTTTCTGGATGTATTTGTTGTTATTCTGTCTCTCACTGTTCAAATAAACATACCATTAAAATTATAGACTGATCATGTCTTTGTCAGTGGGCAAACGTACAAAATCAGCAGGATC
>NW_025535410.1:97500-99375 GCF_020615455.1 Coregonus clupeaformis | reverse complement strand
CTGCTTAGCTTCCAAAATCGGACGAGATCGGGCGTATTCAGGCTGGTATGGCCGTAAGCGAGGGAACAACTCTTGGTACACTATATAAAGTCAATGTGTCACTCACTCTGAAAGGGACACAGAAACGTATCCACTTTGTGACACAAACTGAAGAAGCTCAACCCCTGCTTACATTTCCAATATATATATATATATTTTGAGTCTTGTTGGGGGAAGAGGGCATATCCTATGTTGATTTATGACAAGTTCATTGACTAGGGCCCTATAAAATAGGCGTTGCGGACCGAATCACGGAATCCAGACATTAAACCGAAATTCAACAATATTCAAACATTTATTGAACTTAGTAAGAAATCAACTAAATCTATTCAACTTGTTAGAAAACGCATTCATTTGCCCAAGTCAATCATAAGACATGAACAAAATGCATCAGTGATTCGTATTTCCATGAACTTTCTGAAACGGCACAGGAATGCCCCTGTCTGTGTGCATGTGTGCATGTGTGCGGTGCGCGCGTATGTCTACACTTTGTGTAGCCGTTAGCGATGATTCTAATGATAACCTTCTTCTGGTAGGGAAGGAATGGCTTTCCCCAAAACCTTCGCAAGTAAATGTTAACTACAAAGTAGCCTATGCCTGCATGGCAGAATTATACCGTGATCATTTGCATCACTCCAGTTGCCATTTGTTCTACAGCAACACCGCTTAACCAAACAAAGGTCTCTTCCTGGTGCATGCTTGCATTTAAGGGTAACTACACCCCAACATCTAAATGTCTTACATTTTTCCCAGACCTCACAAATGGTCACCTGATAGGGTTTAAACATTGTTGTGGACATAGAACATCCAATTGTGCTGTTTTGCTATTAAAAAGGTGTACTTTTGAGAGCGAAAACCTGCCAAAACAGGGACAAACGGTCAACGGGGAAATCTAAACGGAGAAAAGGGAACTTGGGAATTAACGGAATCAGGCAAAACATTGAAGGGATTGTATAGTGCCCTAATGGACTACAGACATTGACTGTCTCCTAGACTAAAAACAAAGGCTGCATGTACTGCCTATATTTTGAGGGAAACGCACTGTCCATTATTTGATTTGATTTGATCAGGGCAGGGCAGCACACAAACTGCATTTAGTCCAATAACAATCCATGATATTATTAGGGTGATAAATAAAAAGCAGTTGCTCCATGACACAAGAGCACGCTCTACTGGGACAAAAAGCTTACAGCACCTGGTATTCCCAGGCGGTCTCCCATCCAAGTACTAACCAGGCCCGACCCTGCTTAGCTTCCGAGATCGGACGAGATCGGGCGTTTTCAGGCTGGTATGGCCGTAAGCAAAGGAACAACTCTTGGTACACTATATAAAGTCAATGTGTCAATCACTCTGAAAGGGACACAGAAACGTATCCACTTTGTGACACAAACTGAAGAAGCTCAACCCCTGCTTACATTTCCAATATATATATATATATATTTGAGTATTGTTGGGGGGAAGAGGGCATATCCTATGTTGATTTATGACAAGTTCATTGACTAGGGCCCTATAAAATAGGCGTTGCGGACCGAATCACGGAATCCAGACATTAAACCGAAATTCAACAATATTCAAACATTTATTGAACTTAGTAAGAAATCAACTAAATCTATTCAACTTGTTAGAAAACGCATTCATTTGCCCAAGTCAATCATAAGACATGAACAAAATGCATCAGTGATTCGTATTTCCATGAACTTTCTGAAACGGCACAGGTATGCCCCTGTCTGTGTGCATGTGTGCGGTGCGCGCGTATGTCTACACTTTGTGTAGCCGTTAGCGATGATGCTAATGATAACCTTCTTCTGGTAGGGAAGGAATGGCTTTCCCCAAAAC
>NW_025535410.1:0-95000 GCF_020615455.1 Coregonus clupeaformis | reverse complement strand
GCGGTGCGCGCGTATGTCTACACTTTGTGTAGCCGTTAGCGATGATGCTAATGATAACCTTCTTCTGGTAGGGAAGGAATGGCTTTCCCCAAAACCTTTGCAAGTAAATGTTAACTACAAAGTAGCCTATGCCTGCCTGGCAGAATTATACCGTGATCATTTGCATCACTCCAGTGGCCATTTGTTCTACAGCAACACCGCTTAACCAAACAAAGGTCTCTTCCTGGTGCACGCTTGCATTTAAGGGTAACTACACCCCAAAATCTAAATGTCTTACATTTTTCCCAGACCTCACAAATGGTCACCTGATAGGGTTTAAACATTGTTGTGGACACAGAACATCCAATTGTGCTGTTTTGCTATTAAAAAGGTGTACTTTTGAGAGCGAAAACCTGCCAAAACAGGGACAAACGGTCAACGGGGAAATCTAAACGGAGAAAAGGGAACTTGGGAATTAACGGAATCAGGCAAAAAATTGAAGGGATTTTATAGTGCCCTAATGGACTACAGACATTGACTGTCTCCTAGACTAAAAACAAAGGCTGCATGTACTGCCTATATTTTGAGGGAAAAGCACTGTCCATTATTTGATTTGATCAGGGCAGGGCAGGGCAGGGCAGCACAAACTGCATTTAGTCCAATAACAATCCATGATATTATTAGGGTGATAAATAAAAGGCAGTTGCTCCATGACACGCTCTACTGGGACAAAAAGCTTACAGCACCTGGTATTCCCAGGCGGTCTCCCATCCAAGTACTAACCAGGCCCAACCCTGCTTAGCTTCCGAGATCGGACGAGATCGGGAGTATTCAGGCTGGTATGGCCGTAAGCGAGGGAACAGCTCTTGGTACACTATATAAAGTCAATGTGTCACTCACTCTGAAAGGGACACAGAAACGTATCCACTTTGTGACACAAACTGAAGAAGCTCAACCCCTTGCTTACATTTCCAATATATATATATATATATATATATATATATATATATATATATATATATATATATATATATTTTGAGTCTTGTTGGGGGGGGCATATCCTATGTTGATTTATGACAAGTTCATTGACTAGGGCCCTATAAAATAGGCGTTGCGGACCGAATCACGGAATCCAGACATTAAACCGAAATTCAACAATATTCAAACATTTATTGAACTTAGTAAGAAATCAACTAAATCTATTCAACTTGTTAGAAAAGCATTCATTTGCCCAAGTCAATCATAAGACATGAACAAAATGCATCAGTGATTCGTATTTCCATGAATTTTCTGAAACGGCACAGGAATGCCCCTGTCTGTGTGCATGTGTGCGGTGCGCGCGTATTGCTACACTTTGTGTAGCCGTTAGCGATGATGCTAATGATAACCTTCTTATGGTAGGGAAGGAATGGCTTTCCCCAAAACCTTCACAAGTAAATGTTAACTACAAAGTAGCCTATGCCTGCCTGGCAGAATTATACCGTGATCATTTGCATCACTCCAGTGGCCATTTGTTCTACAGCAACACTGCTTAACCAAACAAAGGTCTCTTCCTGGTGCACGCTTGCATTTAAGGGTAACTACACCCCAAAATCTAAACCTCTTACATTTTTCCCAGACCTCACAAATGGTCACCTGATAGGGTTTAAACATTGTTGTGGACATAGAACATCCAATTGTGCTGTTTTGCTATTAAAAAGGTGTACTTTTGAGAGCGAAAACCTGCCAAAACAGGGACAAACGGTCAACAGGGAAATCTAAACGGAGAAAAGGGAACTTGGGAATTAACGGAATCAGGCAAAACATTGAAGGGATTTTATAGTGCCCTAATGGACTACAGACATTGACTGTCTCCTAGACTAAAAACAAAGGCTGCATGTACTGCCTATATTTTGAGGGAAACGCACTGTCCATTATTTGATTTGATCAGGGCAGGGCAGGGCAGCACACAAACTGCATTTAGTCCAATAACAATCCATGATATTATTAGGGTGATAAATAAAAGGCAGTTGCTCCATGACACAAGAGCACGCTCTACTGGGACAAAAAGCTTACAGCACCTGGTATTCCCAGGCAGTCTTCCATCCAAGTACAAACCAGGCCTGACCCTGCTTAGCTTCCGAGATCAGACGAGATCGGGCGTATTCAGGCTGGTATGGCCGTAAGCGAGGGAACAACTCTTGGTACACTATATAAAGTCAATGTGTCACTCACTATGAAAGGGACACAGAAACGTATCCACTTTGTGACACAAACTGAAGAAGCTCAACCCTTGCTTACATTTCCAATATATATATATATATATATTTGAGTCTTGTGGGGGGGGGTGGGGGGAAGAGGTCATATCCTATGTTGATTTATGACAAGTTCATTGACTAGGGCCCTATAAAATAGGCGTTGCGGACCGAATCACGGAATCCAGACATTACACCGAAATTCAACAATATTCAAACATTTATTGAACTTAGTAAGAAATCAACTAAATCTATTCAACTTGTTAGAAAACGCATTCATTTGCCCAAGTCAATCATAAGACATGAACAAAATGGATCAGTGATTCGTATTTCCATGAACTTTCTGGCACGGCACAGGAATGCCCCTGTCTGTGTGCATGTGTGCGGTGCGCGCGTATGTCTACACTTTGTGTAGCCGTTAGCGATGATGCTAATGATAACCTTCTTCTGGTAGGGAAGGAATGGCTTTCCCCAAAACCTTCGCAAGTAAATGTTAACTACAAAGTAGCCTATGCCTGCCTGGCAGAATTATACCGTGATCATTTGCATCACTCCAGTGGCCATTTGTTCTACAGCAACACCGCTTAACCAAACAAAGGTCTCTTCCTGGTGCACGCTTGCATTTAAGGGTAACTACACCCCAAAATCTAAACCTCTTACATTTTTCCCAGACCTCACAAATGGTCACCTGATAGGGTTTAAACATTGTTGTGGACATAGAACATCCAATTGTGCTGTTTTGCTATTAAAAAGGTGTACTTTTGAGAGCGAAAACCTGCCAAAACAGGGACAAACGGTCAACAGGGAAATCTAAACGGAGAAAAGGGAACTTGGGAATTAACGGAATCAGGCAAAACATTGAAGGGATTTTATAGTGCCCTAATGGACTACAGACATTGACTGTCTCCTAGACTAAAAACAAAGGCTGCATGTACTGCCTATATTTTGAGGGAAACGCACTGTCCATTATTTGATTTGATCAGGGCAGGGCAGGGCAGCACACAAACTGCATTTAGTCCAATAACAATCCATGATATTATTAGGGTGATAAATAAAAGGCAGTTGCTCCATGACACAAGAGCACACTCTACTGGGACAAAAAGCTTACAGCACCTGGTATTCCCAGGCGGTCTCCCATCCAAGTACTAACCAGGCCCTACCCTGCTTAGCTTCCGAGATCGGATGAGATCGGGCGTATTCAGGCTGGTATGGCCGTACGCGAGGAAGCAACTCTTGGTACACTATATAAAGTCAATGTGTCACTCACTCTGAAAGGGACACAGAAACGTATCCACTTTGTGACACAAACTGAAGAAGCTCAACCCTTGCTTACATTTCCAATATATATATATATATATATTTGAGTCTTGTGGGGGGAAGAGGGCATATCCTATGTTGATTTATGAAAAGTTCATTGACTAGGGCCCTATAAAATAGGCGTTGCGGACCGAATCACGGAATCCAGACATTAAACCGAAATTCAACAATATTCAAACATTTATTGAACTTAGTAAGAAATCAACTAAATCTATTCAACTTGTTAGAAAACGCATTCATGGGGGAATTGGAGGGACGCCATGTGCGACTGACGTGTTTTCCGTTTGCTCCCGTGGTATTTTTAAAGTTTATGTGAATTTTGCAGCAAAACCGTATTTATTTTCATATATTATTTTGGTGATCCCTTCCCGTAAAAACCAAGACTACTTTACTTCCAAATATCAGCATGTCGACGAAACATAAGGCCAAAAACATGACTTTGAGAAAACCCGGCCTACAAGACACACTCTCATCACCGCCCTCCCCTGAGCCTGACGACCCGGGGACTGATACTCTACCCGGAGGGGCGGCAGCCTGGCGGCGCTGAAGTGAACATTCTCGAGGCCATCAAACTACTACGCTCTGAGATAGTTGAAATGAAAACGGAGGTGGTTGCTACGATTGAGGCCCGAATAAAGGAGGTTTCTGATACTTTAAAAGCAGATCTAACCATCCTGCGGAACGAGACGGTGCCGGCAATCGCATCACTCAAAACAACAATGGAGTCGCACACTACAACGATTGCAGCACTGGAGACCTTCGCTACAAATGTCTCCGACTTAACTACATCCCTGGAGGCTGACGTGAAACGCCTAGCTGCGGACTTGAAAAAGGTGAAGGAGAGCTGTGTAAGTTTGGAGGGATTCTCTCGCCGCAATAACCTGAGACTGGTATCAGTCCCAGAGTCAGCGGAAATGCCTCGCGCCACGGATTTCGTTTCTGGGCTGCTGAAGGATGTTCTAGCCTTGGATGAAAAGCCCCTGATTGATCGTGCCCACCGGTCGCTGCGCCCAAAGCCCCGGGATGGGGAGAGGCCCCGTGACATAATTCTTCGAGTGCACTTTTTCCATGAGAAGATGGAGATTCTCCGACGAGCCCGCAATACCACTCTGAGCTTTCAAGGACAGAGCTTCTCCATCTACCAGGACTACTCCCCCCACTGTTTCCAGGCAGCGCGCAGCTTTCGGACAGGCCAAACGACTACTTCGGGACCATCCAGGTGTGAAGTATGGACTGCGATTCCCGGCCCGTTTATGGCTATCTCATGATGGTAAAGACTACACATTTGAATCTCCGGATGAGGCTCTCTCTCACATTCAACGTCACATCAAGAAGTCTTGAACTTGCTCATAGTTCAGCATTGCTAGCGAACTGTGGATAGTAAGTAACCCACCTGTGGTACAACTATGTTTAGCTACAACATGCTAATTTTTGTATAGTTGGGGGGTTGGCGTACCCATTCAGGCTTATTTGATGTGATCTAATGTTTTGATCATCTAGTGTGCTTGCCTTACAAGCATTCAGTCATTTTAATCTCATTGTATTGCGGTTTTACTATACTCTTGTGTTTTCTAGGCTGTCTTGCTCACCTATTCAGTTTGTTTACATAGTGTCTCAGTGACTCAAAATATTCTTGGTTATTTGCTTACTGCATCCGTTTGCATTGACCCAGTAAACAGTAAATGCTTCCCGAGGCGACACGTTTTTTGGGGTCTTCACTTAAATTTTAAGGCTCAGAGCGTCATTTATGCCCAGCAAGCGTTAAACGTTGCGCACACGTAGTTTTTTTGGTCTTGGTTGTAAGTTGTCTCAGCATTCAACTAGACAACTATTATAATAATAATAATTATTATCTTTTTGATTGTCTTACTACGATTTCCTTACTTCAAATTAGGTTTTCGGCTGAGAGCCGTTACACATTCTATTTATTTTCTTTATTTTCTCTCTCAAATGCCTGTTATAAGACTGGGAATATAATTATAATTATATACATCTACAAGTGGTGCTTTTGTAATTTCGTCTGCACAAGGGATTCACCTTAATTTCTTTTATTTAAAAAATGATTATCTCTTTTTGCTGTTTGATCCACTAACAAAACACGACTTTAAAGAGCGGGACTGTGGGTTTAGGTTTAAGACCGCACTCTCACAGACATACTGTGCGAAGAGAACATGCTCTATTTAGGCTTGTACCTCGTTTGGGGAGGTACTGTCTGGGATGGGGGGAGGGGGTGGGGGGAGGGGTTGAATTGTTCAGTTCTAATGTTGTCATTCTGTCTTTTTGGTTTTTTTCGGTACTTTTTCTCAACATCTACCACCGTACATTATTACTCTGAGACAAGTTATTCTGGGGTTTCTGGGCGCTCATTGCTTTTCCATTCTATGCTCTAATGACGGGGTTGTATAACGGGAATGCCCAGAGGGGCCGAAACAATGCGATCAAATACATTTCGTGGAACACCAAAGGGGTTAATAACCCAGTGAAACGTAAGAGGGTGTTGACACACTTAAAGGGTTTGAATGCAAATGTTGCATTTCTACAAGAGACTCACTTGAGGACTGGTGAGCACTTTAGGATGCGTAGGGACTGGGTTGGTCAAGTGTTCCACTCTAACTTTCATAGTAAATCAAGAGGGGCTGCCATTTTGGTTGATAAAGTCACTCCCTTTGTAGCTTCTGAGGTTATCGCTGATCCTAAGGGACGATACGTCATAGTAACCGGTAAACTGTTTTCTACCCCTCTTGTTTTGGCTAGTGTTTATGCTCCCAATTGGGATGACACAAGTTTCATTTCTTCCTTTTTGTCTGCTATACCCAATTTAGATTCTCATTTATTGATTTTAGGGGGGGATTTCAACTGCAAAATGTCCCCAGTTCTTGACAAGTCCTCACGAACAACTACAGGCCCATCTAAATGTGCCCTACTTATTCAAGCCTTTCTTCAGAAATATGCCATGTTTGAGGCCTGGCGTTTCCTACATCCTACAGATAGACAGTATTCCTTTTATTCTCATGTTCATCAAACATACTCCCGGATTGATTACTTCTTTTTGGACAAAAAACTTTTGCCTAACCTTCGGCAGTGTACTTACAAGAGTATTGTTATTTCGGACCATTCACCATTAGTGCTTGAACTAGAGTTTCCCCAGCGACCTCCTATGTGTTATCAATGGCGTCTTAACCCCATTTTACTCTCAGATAAGGAGTTTGTCAATTTCATTTCTTCTGAAATCACCTTATTCCTAGAAACTAATTCAACACCAGGTATGTCCTGCTCTACCATATGGGAGTCTCTCAAAGCATACCTACGTGGCCAAATTATTTCTTATACAGCCAACCAAAACAGAGTTCGCTCTCAGCGACTTCGGGACCTGAGCGAATCCATAGCCACATTGGATGAGAAGTATGCCACGGTTCCTTCCTCTGATCTGCATAAAGAGCGCCAACTACTCCAATCTGAATTTGATGAGCTTTCTACCAGGCAAGCTGAACAGCTACTCTTGCGAGCTCGGTACAGAGTGTATGAACAAGGCGACAAGGCCAGTAAACTCCTTGCACATCAGATCCGTAAATCTGAGGCCTCACGTTTAATCCCACAAATAAGGACCCCGTCTGGTGCCACCACAGTTATACATAAAGAGATCAATGATCAATTCAAACAATTTTATTCTGCGCTATACACCTCTGAATCCCCTCAAGACCCTTTGCTGATTGATTCCTTCTTTAATGGCCTGAATATGCCTTCAATTGATACAGACACCCATGACTATCTAGAAGAAGAATTTACACCTGAGGAGATTGCAACAGCAGTGTCCGCAATGAAAAGAGGTAAATCACCGGGTCCGGATGGTTTTCCAACCGAATTTTACAGGACGTTTTCTGGTCTGCTTTGCCCGTTCTTGTCTCGACTATTTGCAGAGTGCCTTAATACCTCAAAGCTACCGCCTAGTCTTTATCAAGCTTCAATTTCATTACTATTAAAGAAAAACAAAGACCCTCTGGAATGTGGATCCTTTCGCCCAATCTCGCTTTTAAACTGTGATTACAAAATCCTAGCCAAGCTTTTAGCCATCCGTATGGAAGGCTCGCTGCATCAAGTAATACACTCTGACCAGACTGGCTTTGTGAGAAATAGGCATTTATTTTTCAATATTAGGCGCCTTATGAATATACTGTACTCCCCTGCGTCGGAGGACCCAGAAGTGGTGGTCTCACTTGATGCAGAAAAAGCGTTTGACCGCGTTGAGTGGGATTACCTAACAGCCACCCTTTATAGATTTGGCTTTGGCCCCAAATTCATTGCGTGGATAAAGATTCTTTATTTTTCCCCCATGGCTTCGGTACGGACTAACAACTTGTCCTCTGACTATTTTCCCTTGCACCGCGGATCCAGACAGGGCTGTCCACTCTCCCCCTTGTTGTTTGCTTTGGCAATCGAACCTCTCGCCATTGCATTACGCTCTAATGATGCCATTCAAGGAATAATCCGGACGGGCTCAGAGCAGAAAGTCTCGCTATATGCGGATGACCTCCTTTTGTTTATCTCTAACCCTGATACCTCATTGCCACGCGCCTTATCTGTTCTTAAAAGGTTTGGATCAATCTCAGGGTACAAGCTGAATCTAGGCAAGAGTGAGCTTTTTCCTGTAAACAAGGCTGCTTTAAAGTGCTCTTTTACAAGCTCTCAGTTTAGGATTGTCCGGGATCAATTCACCTACTTGGGAGTTAAAGTGACAAGGAAATATTCAAATCTGTTTCAGGAAAACTTGGTTGCTCTAGCAGACAGTTTGAAACAATCTTTTGCTTTTTGGAATGCGCTACCTCTTTCTCTTATCGGAAGGATTAATGTCATTAAAATGAGTGTGTTGCCCAAATTTCTATATTTATTTCAATGTCTACCCATTTTTATTCCAAAATCTTTTTTTTATTTCACTGGATCAAACATTCATGCATTTTATTTGGGATGGCAAGGTACCACGGATTGGTAGAAAACATTTACAGAAGCCTAAGTCATTGGGGGGTTTAGCTCTACCAAATTTTCAGACATACTATTGGGCTGCAAATTTCAGAGCCCTTCTGTACTGGCTGCAGACTGATCCTAC
Source organism: Coregonus clupeaformis (assembly GCF_020615455.1). NCBI lineage: Eukaryota > Metazoa > Chordata > Actinopteri > Salmoniformes > Salmonidae > Coregonus > Coregonus clupeaformis. Next base: position 86,369 of record NW_025535410.1, on the reverse strand, counting down.
TGGCCCTAGACCAATCTGGGTCCAGATGGAGTCTGAATCGTGTAAACCTGCTGCACTTTCTTCTGTGTTGTGCTCGTCTCTCCCAGTGTCCCTAGGCAAAAGGTGTGTCAACCCAATTGTAAAGCAGTCTCTTAAAATTTGGAATCAGTTCCGCTTAGCCTTTGGCCTCCGAGGCTTTTCTCTATCAGGCCCAATCAATCAGAACATTTTATTTCCTCCATCTTTGAATGATGGGGCTTTTGACATCTGGCACTCACTAGGCCTCTCCTCACTAGCCCAATTATTCTTTGATGATACATTTGCCTCTTTTGCTCAGCTACAGGAAAGGTTCAACCTCCCCCAATCCCACTTTTTCCGCTATCTCCAGACTAGGAACTTTGTCAGAGCTAACACACCTGAATTTCCCCATAGGCCTGTGAATACAGCTATAGAGAGCATCCTGGAGCTGAACAAGCTTCCTAGGGGCGCAATTTCAGATGTATATACAATCATTCATGACTTACAGAACCCTTCTTTGGTGCCTTTAAAGACTCGATGGGAAAAGGATTTGGGGGAGGAACTTGGGGAAGACACCTGGGAATCTGTGCTGCGCAGGGTGCATTCGTCCTCTTTTAGCACTAGACACAGCCTCATTCAATTCAAGGTGGTTCACCGTATCCACTGGTCTGGGGCCAGACTTGGAAGAATATTCTCTGATTTTGATCCTACCTGTGTCAGATGTAAAATTGAACCGGCCACACTGTTGCATATGTTCTGGGGCTGTCATAAACTGTCAGGTTTCTGGGAATTAATATTTAAATGTTTCTCTGATATATATAACACTGTTATAGATCCCTCTCCCCTTACAGCCCTTTTTGGAGTACTGCCCATAAGCACCCCCCTGTCAAGAATCCAGTCGGACACTGTTGCTTATACAACTCTTTTAGCTAGACGGCTAATACTACAGAACTGGAAGATGGCAGCTCCCCCATCTTATAAATATTGGGTGAGAGACGTGTTGTGCTCTCTGAAACTAGAAAAAATTAAATTCAATTCACGTGGGAACCCCAAACTGTTTAATGAGGCTTGGGCTCCATTCCGGTCTTACTTTAAACAGTCCATCCTCGGATAGCATTCCTATTAAAACCAAAATAAGTCTGTATTTGACCCCCCTGTGACTTAGGGGTTGGATGAGCATTTCTCTGTGTTTTTTTCTGGGGTGGGGGTGGGGGCATTAAGGTTGATGTGCTTATTGATTGTGACCTGCGGATGCCTTGTTCATCTCGCCCGGGCAGAGACTAAGGTGTGAGCTTGTTTTTCCCAGTTATTTTTATTTTTTAATTCTGTTCACACCTACATAAAATTATCAATATTCATTTTTTATTTTAAAGCATTGTAACTTTTTATTTTTTGGTCCAGTGGATGATTGGTCTGTGGCCTTGACTGTCTGTGAGTGGTTGCATTTCTCCACCCCATCCCTTAACTGTTTACAGGAACAATGGTGAGGTGTTTGCTCTGTCCCTATACTATAGATTGCCCTTTAACCTTTTGTAGCCTTCTGCCTGGTGTGTTTAACTTGTCTAAAGTATGGTATCTTTAAAGTTATTATTATTATTATTTTTTTTTATTTTTTTTTATTTTTTTTATTTTATATATGTATTATTTGTACTTTTGTCTAGTTGAGTATATTATTTATATTGCTTTGTCTTGTCTGTGTGTGTGTAAAACTTAATAAACAGAGTTCTCAAAAAAAAAAAGAAAACGCATTCATTTGCCCAAGTCAATCATAAGACATGAACAAAATGCATCAGTGATTCGTATTTCCATGAACTTTCTGAAACGGCACAGGAATGCCCCTGTCTGTGTGCATGTGTGCGGTGCGCGCGTATGTCTACACTTTGTGTAGCCGTTAGCGATGATGCTAATGATAACCTTCTTCTGGTAGGGAAGGAATGGCTTTCCCCAAAACCTTCGCAAGTAAATGTTAACTACAAAGTAGCCTATGCCTGCCTGGCAGAATTATACCGTGATCATTTGCATCACTCCAGTGGCCATTTGTTCTACAGCAACACCGCTTAACCAAACAAAGGTCTCTTCCTGGTGCACGCTTGCATTTAAGGGTAACTACACCCCAAAATCTAAATGTCTTACATTTTTTCCCAGACCTCACAAATGGTCACAAATGGCTTTGTAGAGCAGTCTGTGCTGTGCTGTGGTCGGGAGAGGTTGTGTTTTCTCTAGCAGGAGGTAAGCTTGAGGTAAGCTTGGCTTCTTATATGGTGTTGAGTAAAGCTTAAACCATGCATTTGATCGTAGGTAGGTAGTTGTAGTTAGGTATTGTAGGTAGTTTATTTAGGTAGTTATTGTAGGTTTCCGTAGGTAATTATTGTAGGTAAGTATTGTTTACGGCGGAGCCCGGAGAAAACACGAGGCTAGCTAGCTAGCGGGTAGCTACTGGTAACGTTTAGCAACGGTGGAGAGTTGTTTCCAATGTTAATGTGCTAGCTAGCCAACGTTTAATTTTTGCTGCGTTATGAAAGGAACTAGACACGGACACGAATTATCTGTTTAGTGTGTTAACACACTATTGGTAGTTTGTTGTAACCAAGTATTGGTGCTAAACTGTGTGTTATTGGATGCTAGCATGCTAGTTAGCCAAAGCGTCATAGTTAGGCATCGTGGGCTGTTGTGGGTAGTTACTGTAGGTTAGCATTGTTTTTCGGCGGTGCCGGGTCTAGCACGAAGCTAGCTAGCTAGCCGTTCTTCAAACAAAGTCAACACAGTGGCCATTGCTAGCTAGCCAACACGACCAGCTAACTGTACTGTAGTAGCTAAATACAATATACTTATGCTAGCTAGCCAACCTTTAATTATTGCTGCGTTATGAAAGGAACTAGACACGGACGCGAATGATCTGTTTAGTGTGTTAACACACTATTGGTAGTCTGTTGTAACCAAGTATTGGTGCTAAACTGTGTGTTATTGGATGATAGCATGCTAGTTAGCTATGGTGTCATAGTTAGGCATCGTGGGCTGTTGTGGGTAGTTAATGTAGGTTGGCATTGTCTTCGGTGTAGCACGTTACTGCTATCTTCAACTTAATGGTGCCCACTTTATCTGGGATGGAGTCTCCTCTCCATCTCTCCAGATTTGACATCACACTGGCTAGAGGAACCTGGTGTACCCGCCACCCGCCAGTAGCTGTCATTTGATTTGAACTGTCTAATCAGAGACTTCAACACATTAGTTCCCACAATGAGTTCATCAACCTGCCCATCAACAATAAGCACTGGGACTACATAACAGAAGCCATAAAGTTGAATTTTTAAGTCACACATGCCCACTGGGCTAGTTTGTTCCCACCACAACCCACCAGGATGATGTCTGAAGGAGCTAGAAAGTTCCCCTCTACCACTCCTGCCTCCCTCAACCGAGGTACAATATCTGCGCGCAGAGTAGTAGCCATGGACCCACTATCTAACATCCCCTTCAGCTCAACTTTATCCTGTACTAGCACAGTGGTGTAAAACAAACTGTCATTCTGATTGTGTTCTGAAAAATGACTGTGTTGTTCTTGGGTACTGACTCACAAAAGTAAGAATAAACAGATTGGATATCATCATCAGTGGAGAAAAAATAAGAATGCCCCACATTGCCCTCATTTAGCAGACGCTCTTATCCAGAGCGACTTACAGTTAGTGAATACGTTATTAATTTTTTTCATACCCCTCGTGGGAATCGAACCCACAACCCTGGCGTTGCAAACACCATGCTCTACTGTTAGGCCTACTGCTGCTAGGTAGCTCTCTCTCTGCTCTCCCCCTCCCCTCTGTCTGTCCTTGATTGCAGGAGTGAAGTCTGGTGTGCGGGAGTCAGGGTTCCAGCTGCAGCTCATTCACCATAATCACCTCAGCCTTTAAGACCCGGTCAAACTTTCCACTCATCGTCAGATCATAGTCAAGACAACCATGTTAGTCTCGCTGCCGACTCAACCTGTCTGTTTTCGCTCTTGTGTTTTTTTGGACTGTTTATTTACTTTTTCTCCTGTGCCACAGATATTTGGAACCTGACTCCTGCCTCCGCTTCACTCCTGCCACCACCATCCTGCTCTCCACTATCGGGCCTCTCCTTTGGACTCACCACGGACACTAGGACATTACGGTACCACACCTGCCCTGACCTGGATCTGTACCCTCCCTGTAACCTGGACTTGCTCTTCCCCATTTATTGGAAACCTGGACTATTGAACATTATAATAAACCTGTTAAAACTTCTCTGGCTTGGTGTACTTGTCTGCATTTGGGTTCTATCAAGTTAAATCATAACATCTACGAACTGAGCCGGCCATTCCCTCCACTACCCTAGGCGACGCTGGTCCAATTGTGCGCCGCCCCATGGGTCTCCCGGTCGCGGTCGGCTACGACAGAGCCTGGATTCGAACCAGGATCTCTAGTGGCACAGCTAGCACTGCGATGTAGTGCCTTAGACCACTGCGCCACTCACAGACTGAGTATTGCTGACCAGAGCCTTCTCTAACAAAGTCAAAACTTTCTTTAACGTCCCACCCTCAGATACAGATGGTACCTGGTCTGGTTCACGGCCACATTGAGAAAAAGATGACACATTAGGTCTTTTCACAGGACCCACTCCCTCCTGAGGGCAGTCAAAAACAGCAGCAACCTGCTGTGAAAGTTGTGTTCTACATGCTTTACGTTCCCTTAACAGTTCATCCAACCGATCCTGTACCTCACTGGCTGTCCAGTCACGAATGGGTTTGCTCTTGAACACTTGGGCCAACTCTTTATCAGGACAGTTGCGTACAAACATGACTGCCAACTCTGAGCACTGATTGGGTAAGGTCCTGCCCTCACTCACAAGGTACTGTTCGGCTGCCTCTGCAGCTTTGTTAAGCCTAATCCAGAAATCTATTGGACCCTCATTAGCATATGGTTTGATTGAATAGAAATCAGCTAATGGCATACCTGAGCAGACAGTATCCCCAAAGTGTTGCTTGAAAACACTGAACACCGCCTTAACATCTGTGACAACAAGGTTGTTACGCTTCCAGACTTTGGTCACATCCCGTGCTCTCCCCATGAGCCTAGACATCACCTCCCCAACATTCCCAGACCCAGTGTAACCCCTCTTCTCTAGGTAGACTTCCATTAACTCCTCCCACTCCAGGACAGAGTACTTATCTGAGCCATCACCCCTAAAAAGAGGTGGAGCACTAACATCTGACTTCACAACCAGATTCAGCTTGGACGCATCAATAAAGGTTGACCCACACTGCTCAGGCAGGGGAAACTGCTGGGGTTGGTGAGGGGGACGGGCAGGAGAAAGACTTGAAACCCCAGGCTGCAGTAAACTCGCTCTGATAGATTCTCCTATCTCTGAACCAATCTGCTTAATAAGGTCACTAAGCTGACTCGGAGGCGTCCCATTATCACCGAGTACTGTGGATGATGGTACATCAAAAGACAGAGGTGGGATACCCTGGTCAGGTGGAACAAACATGTAGCATATTCATTAGATACAGGTATTCGTGCCTCCCATTGCTTGCAAACTCAGGACTAGCAAACGCTCTACTCCCAGGAGCTGACTGTACAATTGGTGTAAATGGAAGGACACCCCTCCCTCTACCCACACTAAAATCCACAGCATAACACGTCTTATGGATTTGAGAATCTTCCATGGCTCAACAGAGCACTAAAATACAATGTAATTTAGTGCATTCAAATACCAAAAAAATTAATGCAATAAACAAATTCATCCAAAACATACAAATAAGCACGAATACCTGTATCTAATGAATATGCTACATTCACTTTCACTGTTTACAGTATATATTCACTTACAGTAAGCCATCAACAAATTCACATGCGCAGGTCGTGCACCTCATCCACATGCACAGCTCCGGCGGTCGGCTTGAGCTGACCAGTCGGCAGGTCACGTAATTAGGACACTGCCACAACTGGAATTCTGATGGTTGGATAATTTTTATTCGACCTGCACACGAAGAGACAACACACAATATGTTAGCTCTTGGTGCAGCCACAGCTCTCGGGCACCTTGCTAGTTGAAGGTCAGGCAAAAATGAACAGGTGCTGCATGCACACATTCAGTGCCTAACAACACACTATACAATACAAGTAAAATGATATACAACATAATTCTGACAAAATAAATGACATACCTGTACACGAAGAGACAACACACAATAGCTTAGCCCTTGGTGCAGCCACAGCTCTCGGGCACCTGCGTGAGCACATAGAAACTCACTCAAACACTGACCCAAATACTCCCGAGTTACAATAGGTACCCTAATTAGCGAGCTCGGTGAAAGTTGTTAACATACATCGTTATATTGTCCACATTGTAACAAAACCTGTAGTTGCGTAACAGCACTTTGTGTAACTTTACCACAGTTTTATATCGACAAATTACGGCGCCAAGGACAACATACCTTGCTAGTTGAAGGTCAGGCAAAAGAGAACAATAAGAGGGTACATAAATACAGATAACCCGCGATGGACCAAACCAAAATATACACAACTTTTACAATTAGGTGTATTTGCAATATAGATACATAAAAATGTTTGCACACCAAAAAATAACATTAGCTATGCAGCTTTAATTAAATAAAGAAACCACATTGAATTATTATTATTATTAACTTATTAACATCCCCTCTTGACCTGGCCTACTTGAACTGTCCTTGTGTGCAATTTGGTGCATAATCTAGGGGAACAACATCACACTACTACACATATAATTCAAGTCATACCTTTATTGTCATTCATGCTCTTATTTTTAACCTAGTAGTTTTGCAAAAGTGTAACCTGCGTCAATTCTAGGAAATATTGGAATAACGTGCTTAAGAGGAGCCCTGACACGCACAACAGGATAACACAACTACCACATTTTCAATTGACAATCATTGATTTAAATGGATGTGGTCAATAGATTTGTATAGGCATATATACTAATTTAATTTAACTTGTAAGCCAAGGTTGGATTAGTAGGTCTATGCAACATGCACCTGGATAACCGCGTCATGAATCGGAACGGGCTCCAACGTCCTCATATACACATTATGACAAAATAAAGATCTTAATATTTCACGAAATAAAGACATAGAAGAAAACAGGTTCTAGAAACTCAATTTCTCCATGGCAATAGAATGTAAACATGTAAATTGCGCCAAACATATCCAAATATCGCCTACAACTCAATTCTCAGCGCAGCATATTGGACGACTCCACAGGCATTGATCATTCGCGACTTTAAGTCATTCCTGTTATCTCTAGAGCATCCCGTATATTTATAGCGCTGCATTTCGTCCCCCTCTGACCATGGATAGGGTTGGGAGCATTCCTGAGTTCACTTATGGTCCCACTAAGGTAATCTTAGGAGATATTCCTTTTGGCATACTGTAAATGCCTGTGCATAATGTACCTAATAAAGCATAATTGTTTTAATTATCTTCAAAGGAATTCTGTAGAAGCAGCCTTTATTTTCAGACTCTGCAGGCCTGCTGGGAGGAAGCATATTACAATAAACAGGTAAGATTCATCCCACAAAAAAAGTAACCACAGAAAAAAAGAGATAGATTTAATCCCAAAACAAGAGTTTTATTTCAAGACAGTTTAGAGAAGATGGTCATAAGAGTTTTTAATATCACTGTCACAGTTCCCTCAGCCAGAACCCAAAAGCAGACCAGGACAAGGAGAGTTGAACGAAGGTGAGGGTTTATTAGATACGACAAAAAGTGCAGTATAATCCAGGGACAGAGCGGGCGGCGTGGTTGAGTAGTTGGGGGTGCAGTACTGGGTCCAGTGATGGCTCGGCAGCCGCCGACCATCAGGCAGAGGTGGGGTGAAGGTTCCGGACGTGTGACTGCAGGTGGAACAAAAACGGAGGTAAGAACACAAAAACTCAACAAAGTACAAAATAACAAAACTCACGCTAGAACGCTCTGAACTGATACACAGAACACCTACTGTTCATGGCTAACGATCCGGCAGGAACTGGATGTTGGGCCAGAGCCTAAGAAAGGTGCTGATTAGGCCCAGGTGTGCAGATTGCTAATGGGAAGCAGGTGCGGAAACCAGAGCGCTCCCCGGAGCGTTCCCGAACCCTCGGGAAACTGGAGATTACGACCAGGACCCGACTCAGACAGCCGGGATCGTTACAGTACCCCCCCTCCGACGAACGCCACCGGGCGGACTCCCCGGAGCGCCAGGATGGAGGCGGTAAAAGTCCCTGATGAGATCCGCATCTAGGACCTGTCGCCGCGGAATCCAACTCCTCTCTTCAGGACCATACCCCTCCCAGTCCACGAGATACTGGAAACCCCGGCCCCGCCCGTCTGGAATCCATAATGCGACGCACCGTGTAGGCAGGACCACCTCCGATCATCCGAGGAGGAGGAGGAGGAGGCGGAGGAGGCAACAGAGGACTGAGGAAGACAGGCTTGAGGCAGGAGACATGAAAGGTGGGATGGACTCTGAGCGTCCTCGGTAGTTTGAGTCGCACTGCCACTGGATTGATCACCTTCTCCACCACAAACGGACCAATAAACTTCGGTAACAACTTCCTAGACTCAGTCCGTAACGGAAGATCCCGTGTGGCCAACCAAACCCTATCTCCGATGGTATAGGTGGGAGCGGGTATCCGGCGACGATTCGCCTGGAGCTGATACCGGTCCGAACCTCTAAGGAGTGCCTTTCTGGCCCGATGCCAGGTCCGGTGGCAACGCCGAATATGGGCCTGAACAGAAGGCACTGAGAGCTCCTTCTCCTGAGAAGGGAACAGGGGAGGTTGGTAACCATACAGGCACTGGAAGGGAGACATCCCAGTGGCAGATGTAGGGGAGAGTATTGTGGGCATACTCAACCCAAGGCAACTGAGAGGCCCAGGAGGTGGGGTTGGAAGAGACCAGACAGCGTAGCGTGGATTCCATCTTCTGGTTGGCTCTCTCCGCCTGACCATTGGATTGGGGGTGAAAACCAGATGTGAGACTGACTGTAGCTCCAATGGCCAAACAGAAGGACTTCCAGACAGCAGAGGTAAACTGAGGGCCACGGTCGGAAACGATATCACTGGGCAAACCGTGGACCCTGAAAACCTCCCCTAACCAGGATCTCGGACGTCTCCGAGGCAGAGGGAAGCTTGGCAATAGGCACAAAGTGGGCGAACTTGCTGAATCTGTCCACGATAGTCAGAACGACCGTGTTCCCCTCAGAAGCGGGCAACCCCGTGACGAAGTCCAGGGCCAGATGCGACCATGGACGCCGGGGAATAGGAAGGGGGGTGAAGTAGTCCAGAGCTGGGCCGATTGGTACTCTTATTCTGCGCACACACTGGACAGGCAGCAACAAAACCCCGAGTATCCTCGGCCATGGCAGGCCACCAAAACGTCTGCGAAGAAACGCCATAGTCCGAGCCACGCCGGGGTGACAAGCCATCTTGCTGGCGTGGGACCATTTGAGGACAGCAGGACGAACCGACTCAGGCACAAACAACCGACCGGGTGGACCGTTACGGGACCGGGCTGAGTCCGAAGGGCCGCCAGCACCTCCTCCTCAATCTTCCACATCACTGCTCCCACGACGCAGTTCCGGGGAGAATAGTCTCGGTCTTGGACCCACTCTCCTCCGTCTTGGAGAACATCCGGGACAAGGCGTCCGCCTTGCCGTTCTTAGATCCAGGTCGGGAACGTCAGGGCAAACTTGAATCGTCCGAAAAACAACGCCCACCTGGCCTGACGGGAGTTGAGACGTTTAGCCGATTGCACGTAAGCAAGATTCTTGTGGTCAGTCCAGACAATAAGCGGTTGCTCCGCCCCCTCCAACCAGTGGCGCCACTCCTCCAAGGCAAGTTTCACCGCGAGAAGCTCCCGGTTACCCACATCGTAATTCCTCTCTGCAGGCGAAAGGCGACGAGAGTAGTAGGCGCAGGGATGGAGTTTACTGTCCGTGGAGCATCGCTGCGACAGGATGGCGCCAACTCCCACATCAGACGCGGCCCACTTCAACGGCGAACTGACGGGCCGTGTCGGTTGAGAGAGAATCGGTGCGTTGGTGAATCGCCTCTTCAAATCCAGAAACGCTCGATCCGCCTCCGGATTCCACTTGAAGGTCCTGATACTGGAAGTCAAGGCAGTTAACGGGCGGCCACACGGCTGTAATCCCGGATGAATCTGCGGTAGAAATTCGCAAACCCCAAAAAATCTCTGGAGTTGCAATCTCGTACCGGGCTGGACCCATTCCAGAACCGCTCTAACCTTCTCCTGATCCATCCTAATCTCACCCCTGGAGATGATGTACCCGAGAAAGGATGTAGTGTGGGCGTGAAACTCGCACTTCTCGGCCTTCACGAACAGACGATTCTCCAACAATCGCTGCAGAACCTGCCGGACATGCTGGACGTGGTCGGAAGGTTCCTTCGAGAAGATCAGAATGTCATCCAGGTAAACAAACACGAAGAGACCGATCATATCTCTCAGGACGTCGTTCACCATACTCTGGAATACCGCTGGAGCATTGGTCAGTCCAAACGGCATCACCTGATACTCGAGTGACCCATCGGTGTATTGAAACCCGTCAACCACTCGTCCCCTCTCTGATCCGGACCAGGTGATACGCATTGCGTAGGTCTAGCTTGGTGAACACCGTAGCACCCTGTAAGGAGTCGAAGGCAGAACTCATCAAGGGCAGGGGATACTTGTTCTTGACCGTGATGTCATTCAACCCCCGATAATCAATACACGGTCGAAGAGAGCCATCCTTCTTTCCCACAAAGAAGAATCCTGCCCCCAGGGGTGATGACGAGGGACGAACGAGACCAGCAGCTAGGGACTCCTTGATGTAGGTCTCCAACGCCTCACGTTCAGGTCGGGAGATACTGTATAACCTTCCCTTGGGGTAGACAGCTCCAGGAACCAGGTTGATGGCACAATCATATGGTCGGTGGGGAGGAAGTGACAGAGCCTTCTGCTTACTGAAAACTTCCCCCAAATCGTGATATGTCTCGGGAACCAGGGACAAATCTGGGGGTTTAGCCTCAATCACCTGACTGGGAACCGAATGGGGGCAGGCAGTCTTGAGACAGTTAGCATGACAATCAAGGCTCCAACTCGTTACCTTGCCCGTCGCCCAATCGAACGTGGGATTGTGTTCCTTCAGCCAGGGGTATCCAAGGACCAGAGGAACATGGGAAGACGGCAGAATGAAAAAATGAAATCATCTCCGAATGATTCCCCGACAACCGCATCTTAACCGGTTCAGTCCTCATCGTGATACGTGCCAGACTACTGCCGTTCAGAGTGGTCGCTTCAATGGCTTCCGGCAATTGCTCCTTGGAAAGCCCCAGCTGTTCCACCAACTCGGCATCAAGAAAGCTTCCATCGGCACCTGAATCGATCAAAGCGTTAAGCGCTAAGCTCTGATTCCTGTTCACAAGGGTAGCCGGGAAGCGGGGTCTGACAGAGGTACTGAGAGGTTGAAACTGGCTCGCTAAAAGTCCTCCCAACTTTAGCGAGCCGGGCAGTTTGACGACCGCCGGGAACAAGTGGAGATGTACTGTCCCGAGCGACCACAGTAGAGGCAGCAGTTGGTCTTACGTCTATGTTGACGCTCCTCCTTGGTTAACCCGTGCCGCCCCACTTGCATGGGTTCAGAATCGGGAGAGAGGTCCTCTCCACTAATCCTTAGTGGTGGAGAATGATCGACGTGTTCTGGTCCACCACCCGATCCGACTGGGAACTGAGAGGCTGATCGATTGGACGGACCCCATTGCTTCTCCCTCCTTCGCTCTCGGACTCGATTATCCACCCGAATAGACAAGGCTACCAAGCTGTCCAGGTCACTAGGCTCCGGATAGGAGATCAACTCATCCTTGAGCTGCTCCGACAGGCCCTGGTAAAAGGCCGCTTGCAAAGACTCCTCGTTCCACCCACTCTCCACAGCCAACGTCTTGAACTCGATCACGAAGTCGGCCACGCTGCGAGTTCCTTGGTGAAGAGAAAACAGACGCCTAGCTGCGTCCCTCCCTCGGACGGAATGGTCGAAGAGCTTCCTCATCTCGGCCGTGAACCCCTGGTATGAAGCCATGCAGGGATCCTGTCGTTCCCAAACGGCTGAAGCCCACTCAGCGCTCGACCACGCAGCAACTCAATCAAAAAGGCTATCCTAGCCTTGTCAGTGGCATAAGAGTAGGGCTGTAGATCGAACACTAATCCACACTGCATAAGGAAGGAACGGCATCTTCCCAGCTCCCCCTCATATTTTTCCGGCGTCGGAACCTTGGGCTCACGGAGGGACACAACTTCAGAAGCGGCAGGCGAGATGGGTGAAACCGGTGGTGAGTCCTCCACCGGACACTGGCGTTGGTTCTGGACCTCCGTCAGGCCGGTAGAAAGGTTCGAACTGACAACGCGATCTCCTGTAGTACCATGCTATGATGGCCCAACATCTTCTCCTGCTGGGTAATGGCATGGCGAACAGAGTCCAGGTCCGCTGGGTTCATATTTGGCCGGATCGTTCTGTCACAGTTCCCTCAGCCAGAACCCAAAAAGCAGACCAGGACAAGGAGAGTTGAACGAAGGTGAGGTTTATTAGATACGACAAAAAGTGCAGTATAATCCAGGGACAGAGCGGGCGGCGTGGTTGAGTAGTTGGGGGTGCAGTACTGGGTCCAGTGATGGCTCGGCAGCCGCCGACCATCATGCAGAGGTGGGGTGAAGGTTCGGACGTGTGACTGCAGGTGGAACAAAAACGGAGGTAAGAACACAAAAACTCAACAAAGTACAAAATAACAAAACTCACGCTAGAACGCTCTGAACTGATACACAGAACACCTACTGTTCATGGCTAACGATCCGGCAGGAACTGGATGTTGGGCCAGAGCCTAAGAAAGGTGCTGATTAGGCCCAGGTGTGCAGATTGCTAATGGGAAGCAGGTGCGGAAACCAGAGCGCTCCCCGGAGCGTTCCCGAACCCTCGGGAAACTGGAGATTACGACCAGGACCCGACTCAGACAGCCGGGATCGTTACAATCACTTGCAAATTGTGAGACATGAGCAGTTGACTTGTTCACAGGAGCAGGTGGGATAGCAGGCTCCTCCTTTCTGTCTTATAACCCATCTGTCACGATCGCCAATAAAGTAGGACCAAAGCGCAGCGTTGGGAGGAACATGATGACTTTAATGTTGAAATAACGACAAAACAAAACACGATCCGTAACGTCCTCAGTACACCGACTGAACATAGAACAAAAACCCACAACCACAAAGTGAACACAGACATTTAAATATGGCTCCCAATCAGAGATAACGAGCCGACAGCTGACACTCGTTACCTCCGATTGGGAGTCACTGACCAAACATAGAACGCGAACACCTAGACACTACCCACAGTACACAACACACGGAAATCTACACACCCTGACTAAACACAAAAAGTCCTAGAACCAGAGTGTGACAGTACCCCCCCCCAAAGGCGCGGACTGCGACCGCGCCTAACTACAAGCAAACAGGGGAGGGCTGGGTGGGCATTCCTCCTCGGCGGCGGCTCCGGCTCCGGGCTTCCTCCCCACTTCCTCTCCAACCCCCCAAAGTACCCCTGGGCCTGTCTAGCCCCGCTGGCCGGAACCGGACTGACGACACGCGCCCCTGGCTTGGTGCGTGGATCCTGGCTGGACGGCTCTGGCGGATCCCGGCTGGACGGCTCTGGCGGATCCCGGCTGGACGGCTCTGGCGGATCCCGGCTGGACGGCTCTGGCGGATCCCGGCTGGACGGCTCTGGCGGATCCCGGCTGGAAGGCTCTGGCGGATCCCGGCTGGAAGGCTCTGGCGGATCCCGGCTGGACGGCTCTGGCGGATCCCGGCTGGACGGCTCTGGCGGATCCCGGCTGGACGGCTCTGGCGGATCCCGGCTGGGACGGCTCTGGCGGATCCCGGCTGGACGGCTCTGGCGGATCCCGGCTGGAAGGCTCTGGCGGATCCCGGCTGGAAGGCTCTGGCGGATCCCGGCTGGACGGCTCTGGCGGATCCCGGCTGGACGGCTCTGGCGGATCCCGCTGGACGGCTCTGGCGGATCCCGGCTGGACGGCTCTGGCGGATCCCGGCTGGACGGCTCTGGCGGATCCTGGCTGGACGGCTCTGGCGGATCCTGGCTGGACGGCTCATGGCTGGCTGACGGATCTGGCTGCTCATGGCTGGCTGACGGATCTGGCTGCTCATGGATGGCTGACGGATCTGGCTGCTCATGGCTGGCTGACGGATCTGGCTGCTCATGGCTGGCGGAAGGATCTGGCTGCTCATGGCTGGCGGAAGGCTCTGGCTGATCCTGTCTGGCGGACGGCTCTGGCTGATCCTGTCTGGCGGACGGCTCTGGCTGGACAGGGCTGACGACGCACCCCGTAGGCTCGGTGCGTTGAGCAGGGACAGGCCGGGCTGGGCTGGCGAAACGCACCACAGACTTGGTGCGGGGCGCAGGAACAGGCCGAGCTGGGCTGGCGACGCACCCCGTAGGCTTGGTGCGTTGAGCAGGAACAGACAGAACCGCACTGGGGACACACACCCCTGGCCCTACACGGGGATCAGGAACGGGCCGGACCGGACTGGAAACACCCCCCAGTACCTCTCGCCGTGCCTCCACACTTTCCATCCCCTTCGTAACCAGTGGCCCCCTTAAACTGGCGGCCATCTCTGCCAACCTCTTGCACTCCTCCGGGCCGTACACCTTCTGCCCCGACGTCGTGAGCCCCCCCCTAAAAATTTTCTGGGGGTCTCTCCTCTCGGTGGACCAGGCCTCCATAGTCCTCTCCCAACCTTCGCTCTTCTGGCTCCACCACTCGTATTCCAACTGCTGCTTGGTCTCGTTGTGGTGGGTTTTTCTGTCACGATCGCCAATAAAGTAGGACCAAAGCGCAGCGTTGGGAGTGAACATGATGACTTTAATGTTGAAATAACGACAAAACAAAACACGATCCGTAACGTCCTCAGTACACCGACTGAACATAGAACAAAAACCCACAACCACAAGGTGAACACAGACATTTAAATATGGCTCCCAATCAGAGATAACGAGCCGACAGCTGACACTCGTTACCTCCGATTGGGAGTCACTGACCAAACATAGAACGCGAACACCTAGACACTACCCACAGTACACAACACACGGAAATCTACACACCCTGACTAAACACAAAAAGTCCTAGAACCAGAGTGTGACACCATCTTTCTGGCTGTGAGTTCGACTGAGGTCACTCGTTCTCTCTCCCAGGGTGTTGGATAGTTTCTCCTCCTCTGTGTCTTGTGTATTTTCTACATTGTAGAATAATAGTGAAGACATCAAAACTATTAAATAACACATATGGCATCATGTAGTAACCAAAAACGTGTTACACATATCAAAATATATTTCAGATTTGAGATTCTTCAAAGTAGCCACCCTTTGCTTGATCACAGCTTTGTACATACAGAATAATACGAAATGTTCTGAGACCAGGTTGCGCTTTCACCTCCCCCGGTAAGAGGGGAATAAGGCAACCTCAGAGTTACATTCAAGGATACTTTATTGACACACACGGATGAAATGGACATGGAAAGGTAGTGGAATGATAGTGGTCCTGTAATGGACAGATAACAGGGCTAATGAATATGCACAATAACTGATAGCACAAGTAGAGCAACAACGCTATTAACAAAGGAAGGGCTGTATTAATGGCATAATGCTACCTGCGGAGTATTACACAACACAGTAAAACACAGAGAGGCAACTTACAATAGGCAATGGTAGTAAATATAAAGAACAACAAGTAAGAATGATATACATGTTACAAACTCACTTTGTGCACGTACACTATCCCACGGTATATCTGTGCATTCAAATTGTCATCGATAAATGCAATTGTGTTCATTGTCTGTAGCTTATGCCTGCCCATACCATAACCCCACTGCCACCATGGAGCATTCACAACGTTGACATCAGCCAACAGCTCGCCCATACGCTGCTTTACAAGTGGTCTGAAGTCGTGAGGCCAGTTAGAAGTACTGCCAAATTCTCTAAAGCCGCCTTGGCTTATGGTTGAGAAACTAACATAAACGTATCTGTTAACAGCTCTGGTGGACATTCCTGCAGTCCGTAAGCCAATTGCACGCTGCCTCAAAACTTGAAACATCTGTGCATTGTGTTGTGTGACAAAACTGCACATTTTAGAGTGGCATTTTATTGTCCTCAGCACAAGGTGCACCTGTGTAATTATCATTATCACCTGTGTAATTATCATATCAAGAAGCTGATGTTTAATCAGCTTCTTGATATGCCATATTTGTCAGGTGGATGGATTATCTTGGCAAAGGAGAAATGCTCGCTTACAGGGATATAAACAAATTTGTGCACACAATTTGAGAAAAATAAGCTTTTTGTGCGAACGAAATATTTCACGCTTTTATTTCAGCTCATGAAACATGGGACCAACACTTTACATATTGCGTTAATATTTTTGTTCAGTGTAGTTATTAGGTTGGGAGAATGGGATCCTATCTGGGCTAGCTAAAGCCAAATTCATGGTTAGTAGTATGACAGAGAAAAAATAACAAGACAAATTTAAACATCACAAATCTGAGGGGGCAGGTGACCCTGTGCCCCCTTTGGGCATGACGTCTCTGCTATCAACCACATCATTCTGTCTCCGTGAATATTCAAAACAGACACATTCATTCAGGTCTGGTACTGTTCCTACCATATAGATCAGGGATGGACAATTCTTGTCCTTGGGGGCCGGAGTGGTGTCACACTTTTTCCGCACACTCTCTAAAACACAAGGCCAAATATTCACTGGAGTTGCTTACCAAGATGACATTGAATGTTCCTGAGTGGCTTAGTTACAGATTTGACTTAATTCGGCTTGAAAACTTATGGCAAAAAAAAAAATGGCTGTCTATATAATGTATATTGCATATATTTTACAATCCAGTTGTGCAAAGCTCTTGGAGACTTACCCAGAAAGACACAGCTTTAATCGACTCAGGGGTGTGAATACTTATGTAAATGAGATATTTCTGTATTTCATTTCCAATACATTTGCAAAAATTTCAAAAACGTGTTTTCACTTTGTCATTATGGGGTATTGTATGTAGCTGTGTGAGAGAAAATATTATAATTGAATCCATTTTGAATTCAGGCTGTAAGAAAACAACATGTGGAATAAGTTAAGGGGTATGAATACTTTCTGAATGCACTGTATATCTGCAAGAAAATGATAAATATGTGAATGTTTGAAAGGGGTCATATAAACATTGCCTTATTTATATTTTTACAGACAATATTAAGTGAATTCTGTCTGAAATAGTCATGCTATAATGGGCATAGTTTCTCAGACCAAATTTCCATTCTGGCTGAAACAAAGCAATCTGATCATGCTCCAGTCAAATACAGCTATAGGGAATGCCTATTCATTGTCCAATCTCCTTCCACACATTGATTTCATTCTTCGCATCTTTATTCAGAAACAAACAAACTTGCTGTTTCAGTGTCTTGTTGCAGGTTGTGCAATGTTCAAAAGTGTGTGTGATATTAGCATTAACTTGTGTGTGTGGTGTCAAGTGTGGATGGTCCTATGTATGCAAATAGCCGAGATTGGATATTTCAGCACCATGGACAGCAGCGACATTGGGATAGCGAGATCTGTAATTCAGCAACACATGACACTGGATAGCGGCTGTCTCAGGTGAACTTGGCATTGGGAAAATCCCATCTAATAGGAAACGAGGCATAGGAGGCAAAAAGACTGAAGGAGAAGACTTCCACAGGAACTCTATGCTTAACTGTTCTGCCACATTCATTTCAAATGTTACATTTTTCGATTTGTAAATAAAAGGGAACACATCTGCAAATAATGTAAATTGACTTTTCTAACTACACTGTACAGCTTTAGTGTGTCTGTGTCTCATAGGTACAACTGCAAGCAATTCGCTTCTCAAATCCTTCTCAAATGTCTGTTTAATGTGAGAAACTAAATTAAAAACAATCGTTAGACTAATACAATGCGTACTGTCACAAATTATTACTATTCCCAACAAGACAACGAAGTGATGGTCTTTACCCACCATGGAGACTTATAAAGGCTACTTCCCCCCACCAAAAGTTCCCACGCAGAGCGATGTTGTTTACTACATCATTATGCATATGTAGCGTGGTTCGTTCTGCGTTGTGTACTTTTAATTAGGACACTGCCACAACTGGAATTCTGATGGTTGGATAATTTTTATTCGACCTGCACACGAAGAGACAAAAAAATGATGTTAGCCCTTGGTGCAGCCACAGCTCTCGGGCACCTTGCTAGTTGAAGGTCAGGCAAAGAGAACAGGTGCTGCATGCACACATTCAGTGCCTAACAACACACTATACAATACAAGTAAAATGATATACAACATAATTCTGACAAAATAAAAGACATACCTGTACACGAAGAGACAACACACAATAGGTTAGCCCTTGGTGCAGCCACAGCTCTCGGGCACCTGCGTGAGCACATAGAAACTCACTCAAACACTGCCCCAAATACTCCCGAGTTACAATAGGTACCCAAATTAGCGAGCTTGGTGAAAGTTGTTAACATAAATCTTTATATTGTCCACATTGTAACAAAACCTATAGTTGCGTAACAGCACTTTGTGTAACTTTACCACAGTTTTATATTGACAAATTACGGCGCCAAGGACAACATACCTTGCTAGTTGAAGGACAGGCAAAAGAGAACAATAAGAGGGTACATAAATACAGATAACCCGCGATGGACCAAACCAAAATATACACAACTTTTACAATTAGGTGTATTTACAATATAGATATATAAAAATGTTTGTACACCAAAAAATTACATTAGCTATGCAGCTGTAATTAAATAAAAACCACATTGAATTATTATTATTATTATTATTATTATTATTAGTATTAACTTATTAACATCCCCTCTTGACCTGGCCTAGTTGAACTGTCCTTGTGTGCAACTTGGTGCATAATCTAGGGGAACAACATCACACTACTACATTCACCCCTACTGTTTTACACTAGATTATAAACACAAAACAAAAAACATTAACTCGAAGGTAACAAAGCAAAGAAAGAAAAAAAACAATTTCACACCCACAGGGCGACAGAGTAACCCAGTGTAGTCCCTTAATTCTAGACCCACAAATGGTCGATCAGCTGGAAAGCTATCCCGTGAAGGATTAGGAAAAATAAGAGGTAGCTAATCCCTTATTCAACCCTATACAAAAAATGCCAAATACATTTTATGCTGATGAACTACACACAAAGTTACATGAATTGTCAAAAATATTAGACAAACCCACAAATCACTCTAAGACCCACCTAGATTACTACATACACACAACAAAGAAAAGGTTGGGGGTTGTGGGTTTGATTCCCACGGGGGGCCAGTATAAAAAATATATATATATGTATTCACTAACTGTAAGTCGCTCTGGATAAGAGCGTCTGCTAAATGACTAAAATGTAAATGTAAATGTCACTGAAAAACCAAGAATTGTTTCATTTCCTGTGTAGACATAGTTTGGATTAGCCTATTCACTGGATTAATAAATCTACCTAGTCTAGTCCGAACACCCTCACCCAAAAACCTAGCAGGAATGTCACGGACAGCACCAACCGTGCTCAAAGGTCTAACCTCAGGTTGGGGAGTACTACAGATCAGCATATCCGGAGCCAGCACACTTTCAATTTCCGACTCAACACTAGTAGTGTCAGACGACTGATCAGAATCCTGGTAGATTGTCACAGACCAGACTGACAAAGCATCTTCAACCAAGTTAACAACATCAGGCACAGCACCATCCCAGCTGAGTGGAGTTTCACTATCAGAATTCTTGTAGGCTTTGGGGATCTCAGCCCCGAAACCTGAAGGATCTGGAGAAAGTCTGTATGGAGGAGCGGGCCAAAATCCCTGCTGCAGTGTGTGCAAACCTGGTCAAGACCTACAGGAAACGTATGATCTCTGTAATTGCAAACAAAGGTTTCTGTACCAAATAATAAGTTCTGCTTTTCTGATGTATCAAATACTTATGTCATGCAATAAAATGCAAATTAATTACTTAAAAATCATACAATGTGATTTTCTGGATTTTTGTTTTACATTCCGTCTCTCACAGTTGAAGTGTACGTATGATAAAAATTACAGACCTCTACATGCTTTGTAAGTAGGAAAACCTGCAAAATCGGCAGTGTATCAAATACTTGTACTCCCCACTGTATGTACTGGATATCATTTTTATTTTACATTTTTAGTCATTTAGCAGACGCTCTTATCCAGAGCGACTTACAGTTAGTGAGTGCATACATCATTTTTATTTTTCATACTGGCCCCCCGTGGGAATCGAACCCACAACCCTGGCGTTGCAAACGCCATGCTCTACCAACTGAGCAACATCCCTGCCGGCCATTCCCTCCCCTACCCTGGACAACGCTGGGCCAATTGTGCGGCGCCCCATGGGTCTCCCGGTCGCGGCCGGCTACGACAGAGCCTGGATTCGAACCAGAATCTCTAGTGGCACAGCTAGCACTGCGATGCAGTGCCTTAGACCACTGCGCCACTCAAAGGGTGCCAGCTTTGCAACCCATCTCTGCTCGCATGCATCGTCTCGGCTTTGTAAGAATATATTTGAGTGGATTGTTGTCGGTCCACACAGTAAACTTATGCCCTCGCAGCCAATGGCTGAATTTATCATGAATGGCCCATTTCATGGCTAGAAATTCCAGCCGGTGAGCAGGATACTTGGATTGTGCATGATTAAGAGATTTACTAGCAAAAGCTATCGGCCTGGCTATGTCCTTCCCATCTTGCACTTGTGATAGTACAGCTCCCAAACCACTAGTAGATGCATCCACGGAAAGTAGAAATGGCTGAGAAAAATCTGGATGAACCAGCAGTGCCTGGTCAACTAGTGCTGATTTCAAAGCTTCAAAAGCGAGTCGACATTCGGCAGTCCAGTCTGCAGCAGTGAGCCTGCGAGGGGGACCAGGCCTCTTCTTACCCTTGCCTCTCCTAGGCTTCTTCTGACCTGTAGTTAGCTGAAACAATGGCCTAGCAACCATGGAACAATTCTCAATGTAGTGCTGATAGTATACTACCATACCAAGGAAATAACCTATTTTGATAGGAGACGGTGTGACACCATCAGCTTCCATTATCTCACTCTCAGTCACATTCAAAATGGTTTGAACTTTAGCAGGGTCAGTGGCTACACCCTCCTGAGAAATGATGTGGCCCAAAAACTTTACAGACCTCCTCAGAAACTTGCACTTAGACGGAGACAGTTTAAGGTTGTGCTCCTGCAACCGCTGAAAAACCATCTCAAGTCTCTGCAGACTCTCTTCCTCCGTCTTAGCAAAAACCATCAGATCATCCAAGTAACAAAGGAGACTTAGAACGTTTTGGTCACCAAAGATGGTCAGCATCATTCTCATAAAAGTAGCCGGGCTGTTGCAGAGGCCCTGAGGTAACTGATTGTACTCGTGCAGACCTAAAGGGGAGGAAAAGGCAGTGTATTTCTTGTCCTCTTCATGCAGTGGCACGTTGTAATACCCTGACGTCAAATCCATTGTGCTGAAGAAGGCATTACCTCCCAGCGCGGCCAGTACATCAGCCTGATGAGGCAGGGGATGAGCATCCTTTACTGTGCGGGCATTTAACCACCTGAAGTCAGTACATAGGCGCAAGTCCCCATTATTTTTCCATACCAGCACCAATGGTGAGGCATACTCGCTGCTGGATTTTCTGACGATTTCCTTTTCCTCCATATCATCCAGTGTTTCCCTGAGTTTTTGGTAATGAGCTGGAGACAGCCTACGATAAGGTCATCGAAATGGGCGGTCATCAGTCAGCCGTATGCGAAGGCAGAACTCCTTTGCCTCGCCACAATCTAGGCTATGTCTAGAGAACACTGTGTCATACTTCCCAATTAAGTTGACAAGTTTATCTTTCCAGAACTGTGAAACTGGACACTCCTCAACAGACAGGCCTTGAAGTCCAAGATTCCTCAGTGTACTGTTGCCATTATCTACACTGCCACCAACTGAACTCTTAGCTGTCAGACTGCCATGTGATCTGTCACATTGAGCCTTTGCCACATTCTGATGAGCTGCTTGCTGCTTGACATCATTAAAATACTCCAATGCAATGCAAGGGTACACATCCGCCACTTTAGCATTTCGTCTCAGTGTAACTGGCGATGTTGTTGGATTCACAATCTTCATAGGGAGCCATCCATCCCCCCACAGAGGCGTAACTACTCTCCCCACTAGTATGTGTCGATTCACACAACGAGACGTGCTGGGCTCGACAACAACAGTACTGCCCACAGAGAGTTTTGTCTTTGGGGGTAGGCGGCCCCACACCAGATGCTCACTCATGGGTTGGAGCGTTACTGCTCTCTTCAACTTAATGGTGCCCACTTTATCTGGGATGGAGTCTCCTCTCCATCTCTCCAGATTTGACATCACACTGGCTAGAGGAACCTGGTGTACCCGCCACCCGCCAGTAGCTGTCATTTGATTTGAACTGTCTAATCAGAGACTTCAACACATTAGTGCCCACAATGAGTTCATCAACCTGCCCATCAACAATAAGCACTGGGACCAGTGGCGGCTCCTGAAAAAATTCTCAGGAGGGGCAATTTTTCTGATGATTTAGGTGACCTACACACATTTAAAAAAAGATATGTCCAGCAACAACATGAAGACAGGGGCAGCATATAAGTCAATACCAGAAGCATTTATTGACTGATCTCAAAAGTGTTGGCTTACCAGGGTTGGTGGAGCCCTCAGTTTCATCTTTGCCTCGCAAAGCTAACTCAAACACTCCGCAAAACTTCACACACTGGATTAGCCGGCTGAGGATGTGGCGGTTCTTGCTAATGTCGTAGTAAATATATTTGTTATAGTGAATATGGAATATGATATGTTGAGTAAAATGTTGTGCTAAGATCTATTTAGGTCAGGAGCTGGTTATAAGTTCTGTTCCTATCCAATAACAATGGACAAAAGGGTCCTATCTTGTCAGCCTTGTCAGCAGGTGGCCAAGGACAACACCCACGCCATAGGCCTCTCAGTTCTTCCAACTCACGAGTTCTTGCTCTGAGGACACACACACACACAAACACACACACACACACACACATCATCACTGTTAAACACACACACACACACACACATCATCACTGTTAAACACACACACACACACACACAAAAATCCCCTCTCTTAGGCTGAACATTTGAAGACAGAGAACCCGACTCAGAGCCAATGCAACAGTGACAGTAGCCTGGAGGTGACCTCGCCCAACTCATCAGGACCAATCAGAAGATCAGAACTACTAGATTGAACCTACTTCATTTATTGCATAAAATGTCTGCACACAATGTTTCGGGGCTCTCTTCAGATAATAATAATAATAATAATAATAATATGCCATTTAGCAGACGCTTTTATCCAAAGCGACTTACAGTCATGCGTGCATACATTTTTGTGTATGGGTGGTCCCGGGGATCGAACCCACTACCTTGGCGTTACAAGCACCATGCTCTACCAGCTGAGCTACAGAAAGTGGATACTCATGGATGCGCATTGCAATTGTAAAATGTCAACACAATTGGAGACACCACGTCATTTTTGGAGACATGTTATTGACAGTAAACTATTGTAGATGCGACTGCTAACTAAATAAAACATTTTAGCTGGCTAGCTAATCATCTTAGCTAAATGTGGGGCAAACAATTCAGTTATTTACCGTTAATTTGAGGGATTGGGGTGAAAGAAATCGAGTTACATAGTGATACTTTACGATATACTGTATTGACAATATCGCAATATTTTAGCGCTAGTTGGCTGTACCTGCACCAAAACACCATTATTGTTCCTTCATAGCTTGTTCTCAATCTTTTCACATTGGGAGCCAATTTGTTTTCAGCACTTTTATTTCCATGACTGATCAAAACTCGTTCTCATGGCTTTCTGATCCCTCTGCAACAGACATATGGTGCGCAATAAAATCACAGTATCGAATCGCAATACGTATAGAATCATGAGACTCGCAATGCTGATGCATATATCTTATCGTGAGGTTCCTGGCAATTCCCAGCCCAAGTTCATTTGCCACAACAAATCTCTTCGCTAGCAAACGCGATGTCTTCTCCAAAACGGCAATGTGTCTCCAGCAATGTTTACTTTTTTGACGTTCTATGGCATCTCCACTTTCCAAGCATATATGACCACATGTAATATTTTGGTAAGTGATGCAAATAGTGAACTATGTAGGGCCAGGATGTAAAATATATGTAGCTGCAGCAATTTCTCTTATCTGATATGGTAAGTAATGGGGCTTAATTTATAGCTCCCTAAGAGTTTGACGAACGGGTCCGTGAACGCGATTCCAGATATATTTACCTCTGAATAAACTGCCTTTATTACACCATATCCACCCTGTCCAAAGTCTCTACTTGGTCTCAGTTGGTTCTCCAGTAAACTTGTGATTATCAACACTAACCTCATCGTTGTGGCGGCGGACAGCTAGCCTGTATCCCTCGTCATCCAGTTGAGTGAGTGGCAATGTCTTTTTCGTTCGTACCAATTTTTGGAAAATCCTCGGGTGTAGGACTTTCCGCCTTTAGTAGAAACCTGTTGAATTATTAAATTTGGTCTGGGAGGTCCTAATTGTTTCGTTGCCAATTTATCTTCATTTGTTCGCCGACAAAAAGGAACTTCTTTCAAACAATCCACTCTTTTCTCAGTTACGTTCATGGTTACGTCACGTATGACGAAAGCGCGTAAGTGCAAGCCCACAGACACCCATAGAGAATGTATTGAAAGCTTTGAAATTTGAAAAAAATAGATTTTACATGACAGGCTATGAGAGACTTCTGGGCGATTTTCAACTTGACTGAAATCGCCCCAAAAACGGGCGGGGCCATTTGAAGCACGACTTTAGCCTGATTTGACATTTAGTGGCTGGCAGATCAGACGTGAACACTGATAACTACTGTTGCCGTGATATAATTGATTAGAAAAAAAATCCCTTCCTTTTCCCGTTTGGCAGTGCGTCGCCCATATCGCCCTATTGAACAGGCCGTCCCTGCTGTGAAGCCAGTTGGACGTTCTGCCAAATTCTCAGTAGAGAAATGTACATTCAATTCTCTGGCAACAGCTCTGGTGAACATTCCTGCAGTCAGCATGCCAATTGCGCACTCCCTCAACATGTAGACGTCTGTGGCATTGTGTTGTGTGACAAAACTGCACATTTCAGTGGCCTTTTATTGTACCCAGCACAAGGTGCACCTGTGTAATGATCATGCTGTTTAATCAGCTTCTCTACCAACAACATCTGGCAGTGCGTCGCCCGTTTGGCAGTGCGTCGCCCATATCGCCCTATTGAACAAGCCGTCCCTG
Source organism: Coregonus clupeaformis (assembly GCF_020615455.1). Taxonomy (NCBI): domain Eukaryota; kingdom Metazoa; phylum Chordata; class Actinopteri; order Salmoniformes; family Salmonidae; genus Coregonus; species Coregonus clupeaformis. Next base: position 60,920 of record NW_025535410.1, on the reverse strand, counting down.
ACTGGGACTACATAACAGAAGTTGAATTTTTAAGTCACACATGCCCACTGGGCTAGTTTGTTCCCACCACAACCCACCAGGATGATGTCTGAAGGAGCTAGAAAGTTCCCCTCTACCACTCCTGCCTCCCTCAACCGAGGTACAATATCTGCGCGCAGAGTAGTAGCCATGGACCCACTATCTAACATCCCCTTCAGCTCAACTTTATCCTGTACTAGCACAGTGGTGTAAAACAAACTGTCATTCTGATTGTGTTCTGAAAAATGACTGTGTTGTTCTTGGGTACTGACTCACAAAAGTAAGAATAAACAGATTGGATATCATCATCAGTGGAGGAAAAATAAGAATGCCCCACATTGCCCTCCTCAGAACGGAGGCTTTCTAGTTTTCCTGAGACCTGCCAGTCTGTCCACATCCAGGGTTCTGTCGCTGCCCAGCCTCACTACAGTCAAAGCTCATGTGGCCTGGAGAAAAGCACTTGACGCACAGCTGGTGCATCTGACAGTGAGCTTTGGTCCAGTGATTAGTGCTTCCACAGTCAGCGCACTCATGCTGACGTTTGTGGAACTGTTTACGGGGCCCTCTACATTTAACATGTTTAAGTCATTTAGCAGACGCTCTTATCCAGAGCGACTTACAGTTAGTGCATACGTTACTTTATTTTTTTCATACCCCCCGTGGGAATCGAACCCACAACCCTGGCGTTGCAAACACCATGCTCTACGAACTGAGCCGGCCATTCCCTCCACTACCCTAGGCGACGCTGGTCCAATTGTGCGCCGCCCCATGGGTCTCCCGGTCGCGGCCGGCTACGACAGAGCCTGGATTCAAACCAGGATCTCCAGTCCCCCAGGACTGTGTTGTGTTACCTGCTTGACAATAGTATTGATGTCCCCCAGGAGAGCAGCAGCAGGTTGCACGTTGTTCCCCATCTCCTCAGCACACAGATCAACCTTGACATTGACCTTGACATAAATAACGTATGTGGAACGTTACTACAACATACCAGCAACGACACGACAGGAAGAGCGCCGTGCGTGACACATGTAACAGCAGCTGGAGGAGTGGCCAAACCTCAAGCTAAACACAACAGAAATAACCAGGCACCACCACATAATGCTAAGGCTGACACACACACGTTCCCTTTTATAAACCGGGTGACTCGAGCCCTGAATGCTGATTGGCTGAAAGCTGTGGTATATTTGACCGTATAACATGGGTCACGTTGAGGGAGGAGGTCAGAGACCTGGCCGTGTGGTGCCAGGATAACAACCTCTCCCTCAACGTGACCAAGACAAAGGAGATGATTGTGGACTACAGGAAAAAAAAAGAGGACTGAGCACGCCCCTATTCTCATCGACGGGGCTGTAGTGGAACAGGTTGAGAGCTTCAAGTTCCTTGGTGTCCACATCACCAACGAACTATCATGGTCCAAACACACCAAGACAGTCGTGAAGAGGGCACGACAAAGCCTATTCCCCCTCAGGAGATTGAAAAGATTTGGCATGGGTCCTCAGATCCTCAAAAAATTATACAGCTGCACCATCGAGAGCATCCTGACTGGTTGCATCACCGCCTGGTATGGCAACTGCTTGGCCTCCGACCGCAAGGCTCTACAGAGGGTAGTGCGTACGGCCCAGTACATCACTGGGGCCAAGTTTCCTGCCATCCAGGACCTCTATACCAGGCGGTGTCAGAGGAAGGCCCTCAAAATTGTCAAAGACTCCAGCCACCCTAGTCATAGACTGTTCTCTCTGCTACCGCACGGCAAGCGGTACCGGAGTGCCAAGTCTAGGTCCAAAAGACTTCTCAACAGCTTCTACCCCCAAGCCTTAAGACTCCTGAACAGCTAATCATGGCTACCCGGACTATTTGCACTGCCCCACCCACCCCATCCTTTTACGCTGCTGCTACTCTGTTAATTATTTATGCATAGTCACTTTAACTCTACCCACATGTACATATTACTTCAACTACCTCAACTAGCCGGTGCCCCCCGCACATTGACTCTGCACCGGTACCCCCCTGTATATATAGCCTCCCTACTGTTATTTTATTTTACTTCTGCTCTTTTTTCTCAACACTTTTTTTGTTGTTGTTTTATTTTTACTTTTTTGTTAAAAATAAATGCACTGTTGGTTAAGGGCTGTAAGTAAGCATTTCACTGTAATGTCTGCACCTGTTGTATTTCGGGCGCATGTGGCCAATCAAATTTGATTTGATTTGATTTGAAATGTATTTTGACTGTTCGAATTACGTTGGTAACCAGTTTATAATAGCAATAAGGCACCTCTGGGGTTTGTGGTATAGGGCCAATATACCACGGCTAAGGGCTGTATCGAGACACTCCGCGTTGCATCGTGCTTAAGAACAGCCCCTAGACGTGGTATATTGGCCATATACCACACCCCCTCGGGCCTTATTGCTTAAATATAGATGTACTGTACAGCACTAAGACAGCCATGACATTATTTGGAGAGACCACAAAGACTTATAGAGAAGCTATATAATTGATAGACTAAATCCAATAGACTGAGTCAAATACCTTTATACCTGGTTACAATGAACTGTAGTTCACTATGAAATGACCTGTGACTAGGGTTGCAAAATTACAGTTACTTTCCCAAAATTCCCAGAAATCCCTGTTGGAAGATTCCAGAAATCAGAACGGAATAAGCAGAAAATCTGGAATCCGAAAAAAGAAGGAAAAAAAGAAACCCTACTGGTGACCTTTGACCTAGCTGGATGACCTTTACTTGGGTGTCAAACCTGGGGGGAAGGCCAAAGTGCAGGATCCAGTTGAGTCTGGCACCAAGTAGGACCACAACATCAGACTGGAGCAGAGCTCTGCAGTCCCCACCAAGACCATAGAACCAGGAGGATAGGAAGAGGAGGAGGAGGAGGAGGAAGAGAGGAGGAGGAGGATAGGAAGAGAGGAGGAGGAGGATAGGAAGAGAGGAGGAGGAGAGCAGGGACAAAACAAAATGTAATGAAAAGAGGCTAGTTATAGGAGTAGTGTAGTTGTTTGATTGACACCAGTTTACATTGACATGACCTGGCCAGGAGAGACTAGTTATAGATAGGGATTTCAGGAGTTTCCTGGTCCGTTCAAATGGTCAGGGAAATTCTTGGTCCTACTTATACAGTCAATGGTCTGTACATGAATATGATGCCAGCTGAGAGAAGGAGAGGCTGACCTGGAGCGGGCAGCAGCAACACAGTTGGGGTGATCGTCAGGCAGCACCCCCTTTACCCATGGGGGTGGGCAGGAAGGGCAGGTCACACCCCTCCACCAGCTCCTTCAGAGCCCCCTCTGCTCTTCAATGGGCTGCACCTGCAGAGGGACACAGACAGAGGGCACTGCCACACGGATTTCAACAGACTGGCCTTCACAACTGGGATGCATTCAGCTGAGCAAAACGTTGTGCAACGTTCAGATAGAAATACAGCATGTAGAACGAACGTGCCTCTCGGACAGGTAGAATGAGAAATCATGTCAACAACATTTGTCGACTGAACGTGGCCCAGTTTTCAACTGAACCGTGGTACATTGCTATATGTGTTACAGTGCGTCTCAGCTGGCTATTGATCTCTCTTGGACAGACGCACATAACATAACTGGAAGTAGCGTCTGTCAACAGACTGGGATGTGACAACTTTGTTCCGGTACGCTGATTTTTCACCACTAATCATTTGGACAAATCCCGATTTCGCAGGTGCTCGCATCTTTTCAATTTCAGAACGGGAGGGGACATTTGGCCCATAAACTTGCCTGAAACTTGCAGAGAGTTTCCGTTTAGGGGGGTGGAGAGTTCGCAAGTGGCGTTAGTATCTTTCTCTTAACATCTCCCCAGACCTTATCCAAGTATCTGACGCAATTATGCAAGATTTTAGTTCTGTTTCCCCCAGATTATCTGGCTATTAAAAAAGCAATGCCTACTGTTATAAATGCTATTTTTTATAAATAGCTTATTGCTATTACATTGCTATAACTAATTCCTTTTTCCAAGACAAGTTTTGTCAAGAACTCGAAGGCACATATATTGCAGAAAACATGTTCTGCATTGCACAAGAGGCACATGATGCTGAACACACACTCAGAGACAGAATGCTGACACCAACCTTGCATAGACATTGATAAAACAGGTAACGCCTGACCACAGGGTGTTAGGGTCATTGCTGATTATAGATAACAACATCTCGTGACTCTTGCCACAGATGCACTGACACACAGACTTACTCAAGATAAGAGATAACTAAACGCACACACCAAATCTCCTACTTTGCTGAACATTCGGAACAAAGGGCCTGAGCTACAGCGCGTAGATCTCCTAGACCCAATCACAGATGACGACGCTCGAACAGCATGGACCAACCAGAAGACCAGATCTGCCAGACTCAACCTACTTTAATAAATGTATAAAACATGTGTGCACTGTGTTTTCGGGGCTCCGTCTGCAAGTTCCATATGAGCTGAAAGAACGAGTCCGTGCACGCTTGTACCAGATATCTTTACTCTGAATAAACTGCCGCTTGTCATACAATTTACCACCTAGTCTGAATCCATCCTTGACCGACTCTCCCTTCTCCATATCCCGTTATCAACACTACCTTTGCCAATGATGAGTAAAGGCCGTTTGGCTCCTTTCAGGACCGCCAGTGCTTCTGTGATCGCCATATGGTCAGCCATACTCACAGGAGGAGGTGGACTACAGGGCACCTCTCTGACAAAGGAAATAATAAATAATAGGTCAAACATTAAACATGTTACCTAGCAACTTTATTGCATATGTAAATAAACCATGAAGGTCTATCGAGGCTTATTGCTATTCTCTGATGAGAATATTTTGATATAGTGCTATATTTTCTAAGTAATTTAATTTCTGGTTCACTTCAGACGTTAAAAGGTATAACAAGATAAAATAAAAATGACTACGGTGATGTGAATTCAGAGGTATACATATTCAACAGTAACACATTAGTATACATTTTAAATGGATGAAAGACAGTGATGGCCACTAACCTGGCTCTGCTCCTGTCCAATTTAGCATTGACCATGTCCCCAGATATGTCTACGTATACAGCACCTGGACGTCCATACGTGCTAGTGCGTGCTGCCTTAGACAGACCAAACACCCTTCCATTCAGATCAATTAAGGCTGTGCTGTGCTCTTATGAAGCAGTTAAGGTACCTTGCTAAGCTGGAAAGTTAGAGGTCAGAAAACAGACAATTGCAGGTGATACCAAATGATATGAAGAGGACTACACAGAGGGAGTCAGAGTAGACTGTATACCTTCTCTACCACTGAGGAGATCATATCCAGACTGCTAGACCTAGCAGAAAACTTACTGTACAATCTGCATGCCTCCACCTGACAAAGAAAGAGGACCACAAATAACAAATGATTTCCTCTTTCAGCAATTAAACTGCTAGGGCCAGTTTCCCAGACAGAGATTCTCTATTGAGTTTGCTTTTTAGGCCATGACTAGGCTCAATCTGTGTCCCGGGATACCATCCCCTAATGTTCAATAGTCAGAAATGTCATGGTTGAATCGGTACCTGTGGAAACTCTTGAAACGCCCCAGTGGTCTCTTGGTTTTGATCAGAGGAGCCTCCAATAACAATCACAGGCCTACAGAGAGAGAGGTATCACACAATGACATCAACTGACAAGCTGAGATAGTTTGGAGTCCTCAGATCATTTTTTTCAGTGTGCGGATAGCATCCCTTCTTTTGAAAGGCAACTGAACATGAGTAGTAGGGTCTTCTGTTTGTGGAGTTCTAGCATACCAGCAGTTCATGTTAGCGTTGGCCATTCCACCAAGTGAATGGATGAGTCCCGGTCCAGACACAACCAGACATGCACCTGGACTGGAGAGGAACAGACAGACAGAGGGAAAGACAGGAAGACAGGCAGACAGACACACAAAGGGTCAGACAGACAGGCAGACATAATTAGCAATGCAAAAAAGCTATGAAACTGACCCTCACACACTACACGCTCCTGTAGTCTATGTAAGGGTAGTTAATATCACATGATTTGGGGAGAGCTGGTTTAGTAATAAAAAGGTGGCTTAGGGCTTGTTCATTGCGCATTCCCACATACTTGATTCCTGAGGCTTGAGCTGCCATAGCTACTTCAATGACTGGAACACCAACTATTCCAAACATATATTCTACATTCTGTAGAGAGATACATATAGATACAGTATATAAAAAACATTTTTAGTCATTTAGCAGACGCTCTTATCCAGAGCGACTTACAGTTAGTGAGTGCATACATTTTCATACTGAATTGTATATGAATTGTTACAATGTAGTTTAGATTTTCTTTGCATTGACACACACATTGGCATGCATCAACAAGGGTGTTAACACAGAGCTGCCAACTCTCACGCTTTCGCCGTGTGACACAAGTTTTTGCCTGTTTTCACACGCACTCACGCCACACGCCACAAAAAATCGGCAGAGACTCGTTCGTTCCTTTTTTCAAACTCCCCGACGGTAGATGGCGCTGATGAGCGCCACTGAACCATATGTGCTGCACCCCGAAGTTAGCGACAGAAGAAGAGATACCATTGCCGCGAAAGTCAACATGAGATGAAACGGTCACTACCTCAAGAAGTCTGATAAGAAGCTGAGCTGAGACTAGGTATGTAACAATGAAATGTCGTCCAATTGAATACTCACTCTCTTAAACTTTAAATCTTGAAATAAATTATTTGTTTGTGCGTGTGAACATGATTTAGTGTGGTGAATGTAAACTCAGCTGATTTCGAACAGGTAAGATGTATTCCAAAGAATTTAACATAAATACAGGAAATGTGTGCAAAAGAAGTAGGTATGTTTTTGTAACTGAGAGTAGAGTTATTAAACCAACATGACCATTTTAATTGTTTAAGGTTTCAAAGATGTCCCGTAAGAGACCTTTGCCAGGACAAAAGCGAAACCTTTTATTTTATTTAAAGAACCAGCCAAGTGAGAAAAGACAGACAAACACACTGACAGAACAGCCAGAACGATTGATAGAAACGACAGGACAACAGACAGAGGAGCAACACAAAGGACAGAGAGAGCAGGAGACAGGACAGACTGACAAACAAGCAGAGGAGCAACAGACAGGACAGATTGACGCACATGCAGAGGAGCAACAGACAGGACAAATAGAACAACCAACAGGGCAGATGGAAGGAGACACAGAGGGACAGAAAGAAGAGACCCCCCAATCCAACAGCAGGGCCAGAAGAGTCGTGCTCTGGCTGGAGCAGCAACATATAGATCCATTTTCCAAAATGAGTGGACCTCTTCATGGCCATGTATTACCAGAGGGAGCCTCAACAGGCACTACTGGTGTGCAGTCTGCCGTATTGAAAACTCATGTTGCCACCAGGGTGTGACAGATGTAGTGCGCCATATAAAAAGCAAAATGCCACCAAGATAAGCAACGAGTTTTCCAGTCCACAGCCACAATATCCCAATATGCAATGGCCGTTCCATCTGTAGGGGGTATGTCTGCACAAGAGGTTAAGGTATGATATGTGTAATGATTCTGTCAAGGTTCAGTCATGAGTTTTGTGTTCTAGTTTATCACGGTAAAGTCATGGTTGATAGTTTTGACTAATTTGTGGTTTGTATTTCAGTGTAGTACAGTCCAGTTTTCTTTAATTTGAGATCTTAGTTGCTGAATGTGTTTTTTACCTGTGCCCTATTATCGCAGGCGTCTATTTTAAATAAACTATGGTCTTTTGGGAGGATTCATAATTTTTAATTTCTTACAGACAAGAAGGGCTGAGGTCAAAATGACAGCTGGGTTGGTAGTTCACAACGTCCCCCTAGCCTTTGCGGACCACCTGGGGCCTCTCCTAAAAGAATGTTTTCGGAGATTCGAAGACAGCGCAGGAGTACAGGTGTGCCAGGACTAAGTCATCCTGCATTACCAATGAAGCACTCGCCATATTCAAGGAGATGAAAAAAGCCCCGTATACCCTTGTTACGGATGGGTCGAATGACACTGGTATTTCACAAACTATTTGAGATTTTTCTCCTCTGCAAAACATGTGCTTTGTGTATTTTTAAACATCTAATAACATGAACATCTGTATGATTCTAACTTGTCATTGTAGGAGTGGAAAAGATGAACCCGCTTACTGTCCGGGTCTTCATGGGCAGCAAAGTTGTCCACCAGTTCTTAAATATGTGCACAACAAGTGGGACGAGCTGTGGGCCAGCAAGTGAGATCTTCACCAAAATCAAACTCCTGTCATAACGGCTGATGTGGATGCGGTGTTGGAGTCAGGCGCAGGACACAGAAGCTAGTCGATCCGACTTTAATAGTCACAGGAGCAAAATACAATATAAACGGGCCTCGTAAACAGGAGGCGAGCGATTACGCAAAACAGTGCGTAAAGTGCGAACAGCACTAACAAAAGAGAAAACAAATAACCTACACCAACAGACAGGCGTACAACAACACACAATATACCTAACACAAAACAGGGAACTTATAGGCCACGTAATTAGGACACAAACAGAAACAGGTGTACCAGACAGACCAAAGCAATCAACACACGAAACATACAACGGTGGCAGCTAGTATTCCGGGGACGGCGAACGCCGAAGCCTGCCCGAACCAGGAGGAGGAGCAGCCTCGGCCGAAACCGTGACAGTACCCCCCTTGACGCGCGGCTCCAGCCGTGCGCCGACCGCGGTTTCGGGGACGGCCAGGAGGACGCAGACCCGGGCGCGTGGGATGCCCACGGTGGAACTCTGTCAGGAGGGATGGGTCGAGGATGTCCCTCCTAGGCACCCAGCACCGTTCCTCCGGACCGTACCCCTCCCACTCCACGAGATACTGGAGACCACTCCTCCGGCGCCTCGAGTCCAATATAGTCCGGACCCTGTACGCCGGTGCCCCCTCGATGTCCAAAGGGGGTGGAGGGGTCTCTCCTATCTCCTCCTCTTGGAGTGGACCAGCTACCACCGGCCTGAGAAGAGACACATGGAACGAGGGGTTAATATTTTTGTACTCAATAGGCAGTTGTAATCTGTAACACACCTCGTTCAATCTTCTCAGGACTTTGAAGGGCCCCACAAACCGCCGACCCAGCTTCCGGCAGGGCAGGCGGAGGGGCAGGTTTCGAGTCGAGAGCCAGACTCGATCTCCCGGTGCGTACACCGGCCCCTCACTGCGGTGGCGATCGGGCGCTCGCCTTCTGTTGACGGATGGCACGCTGCAGATGGACATGGGCAGCGTCCCCACGTCTCTTCTGAGCGCCGAATCCACTCGTCCACCGCAGGGGCCTCGGTCTGGCTCTCGTGCCACGGTGCCAGGACCGGCTGATACCCTAAAATACACTGGAAAGGTGTTAATCCGGTGGAGGAGTGGCGGAGAGAGTTCTGGGCCATCTCTGCCCAGGGGATATACCTCGACCACTCCTCCGGCCGGTCCCGGCAATAGGACCTCAAAAACCTACCCACATCCTGGTTCACACGTTCAACCTGCCCATTGCTCTCTGGGTGGTACCCCGAGGTAAGGCTAACCGAGACCCCCAGGCATTCCATGAAAGCCCCCAGACTCTGGAGGTGAACTGGGGACCTCGGTCGGACACAATATCCTCGGGGACCCCATAGTGCCGGAACACGTGGGTAAAGAGGGGCCTCGGCGGTCTGTAGGGCAGTAGGGAGACCCGGCAGTGGGAGGAGACGACAGGCCTTAGAAAACCGATCCACAACGACCAAAATGGTAGTATTACCCTGGGAAGGGGGTAGATCGGTCACAAAATCTACCGAGAGGTGGGACCATGGTCGTTGTGGAACGGGCAGAGGATGTAACTTACCCCTGGGCAAATGTCTAGGTGCCTTACACTGGGCACACACCGAGCAGGAGGAGACATAAACCCTCACATCCCTGGCTAACGTTGGCCACCAGTATTTCACGCTAAGGCAGTGCACCGTCCGACCAATACCAGGATGTCCAGAGGAGGGTGATGTATGAGCCCAAGAAATAAGCCGATCACGAACCTCGAGCGGAACGTACGTCCGCCCCACAGGACACTCGGGGGAGTAGGGTCGGACGCAGCGCCCGCTCGATTTCCGCATCGACCTCCCATACTACCGGAGCCACCAGACAAGACTTCGGCAGTATGGAAGTAGGCTCAATGGACCTCTCCTCCGTGTCATACTGTCGGGACAGTGCGTCTGCCTTACCATTCTGGGACCCAGGGATGTATGTGATCTTAAAAACAAACCGGATCAGGAACATGTTCCACCTAGCCTGACGAGGGTTCAATCTCCTAGCTGCCCGGATGTACTCCAGGTTACGGTGATCAGTCAGAATGAGAAAAGGGTGTTGAGCCCCCTCAAGCCAATGCCTCCACACCTTTAGGGCCTGGACTACAGCTAACAGCTCCCTGTCCCCAACGTCATAATTGCGCTCCGCCGAGCTGAGCTTCTTGGAGTAGAACGCACAGGGGCGGAGCTTAGGTGGCGTGCCGGACCGTTGTGACAGGACTGCCCCAATACCGGTCTCGGACGCGTCCACCTCTACTTGGAAAGGCAAAGAGGGATCCGGATGCGCCAGCACCGGGGCCGAGGCGAACAGGTTCTTCAGCTTGACAAATGCCCTGTCCGCCTCAGCTGACCACTGCAAGCGCACCGGACCCCCCTTTAGCAGGGACGTAATGGGAGCTGCAACCTGTCCAAAACCCCCGGATAAACCTCCGGTAGTAATTAGCAAAACCCAAGAACCGCTGCACCTCTTTTACGGTGGTTGGAGTTTGCCAATTACGCACAGCTGATACCCGATCTACCTCTATCTCCACGCCAGACGCGGACAACCGATAACCCAAAAAGGAGACGGACTCCTGGAAGAACAGGCATTTCTCTGCCTTGACATACAAGTCATGCTCCAACAGTCGTCTCAATACTCGGCGCACCTGGGCTACATGCTCGGCTCGTGTAGAAGAATACACTAGAATGTCGTCAATGTACACCACTACACCCTGCCCATGCATGTCCCGGAAAATCTCATCAACAAAGGATTGGAAGACTGAAGGAGCATTCATTAACCCGTACGGCATGACGAGATACTCGTAATGACCCGAGGTGGTGCTAAATGCTGTTTTCCATTCATCCCCCTCCCTAATGCGCACCAAATTGTACGCGCTCCTGAGATCCAACTTTGTGAAGAACCGCGCTCCGCGTAATGACTCCGTCATCGTCGCAATCAGTGGAAGTGGGTAACTGTATTTTACTGTGATCTGATTGAGACTACGGTAATCAATACACGGGCGCAATCCCCCGTCCTTTTTCTTCACAAAGAAGAAACTCGAGGAGACCGGAGAAGTAGAGGGCCGTATGTATCCCTGTGCCAAGGACTCGGCTATGTAAATCTCCATAGCCGCAGTCTCCTCTTGAGACAAGGGATATACATGACTCCTGGGAAAAGCTGCTCCGGTCTGGAGATTTATCGCACAGTCCCCCTGTCTATGAGGAGGTAGTCTAGCTGCCCTCGATTTGCTAAACGCTAGTGCTAAATCCTCATACTCGGGGGGAATGCGCAGTGCGGGCACTTGGTTCGGACTCTCTACCGAGGTTGCCCCTATGGAAACACCTAGACATCTCTCTACACACTGGGCAGACCACTCCATAAGAGCCCTCTGTTGCCACGCTATGGTAGGATCGTGGGTGCTTAACCAGGGAAGCCCTAACACCACTGGGTACGCAGGAGAGTCAATCAGATAAAACTGTATGATTTCCTCATGACCCCCCTGCGTCGTCATAGTCAGTGGTGCTGTGACATCCCTGATCAGACCCGACCCCAACGGCCGGCTGTCTAAAGCATGGACAGGGAATGGAACTTCTACCGGCCGAAGGGGAATTCCTAACCTAGCACAAAATGCCCGATCAATAAAGTTCCCAGCTGCGCCTGAATCTACTAGCGCCTTATGCTGGGAATGAGGTGCCACCTGTGGAAAACGCACAGGAATACTCATGTGACCAACAGAGAGCTCTGGGTAAGTGGGGCGCCTACTCACCTGAAATGACTCCCCAGTGCGTGACCTGTTGTCCCCTCTCTCAGAAAACCCTCCCCAGCACCTGGCCGCGGTGTGTCCTCCACGGCCACAGTTGGTGCAGGGGGTGGCCTTCCTCGGGTTCTCCCTCCTCCTCTCTCTAGCGCCAGCACCCCGAGCTCCATAGGAATTGGCTCGGAGGTGCTGGAGGATGGAATGGACGACCCCCACTCGGGACGTCCCGCGGGTGGCCAGCAGGGTGTCAAGCCGGATGGAGATGTCCACCAGCTGGTCGAAGCATAGGTTGGTGTCCCTGCAGGCCAGCTCCCGACGAACGTCCTCTCGCAGGCTACACCGGTACTGGTCGATGAGGGCCCTCTCATTCCATCCCGCATCCGCAGCTAACGTCCGGAACTCCAGTGCGAACTCCTGTGCGCTCCTCTTCTCCTGTCGGAGGTAGAACAGACGCTCCCCCGCCGCCTTCCCTTCAGGTGGGTGATCGAAGACTGCCCGGAAGCGGCGGGAGAACTCAGCGTAGGTGATGGTAGCTGCGTCCATTCTCCTCCATTCGGCGTTGGCCCATTCCAACGCCTTCCCGGATAGACAGGAGATGAGGGCGGAGACGCTCCGTATCCCGAGGGCGCTGGGTGTATAGTCGCCAGGTATAGTTCTATCTGCAGGAGGAACCCCTGACACCCATCTGCAGAACCGTCATATGCCCTCGGGAGCGAGAGCCGAATACCACTGGGTTCCGGCGCTGAGAGAGGAGGATTGACCGGTGGCGATGGGATGGTGTATGTGGACGTGGGCACCTCTCCACTAGCCAACCGGTGCAGAGTGTTGGACACCTCGCCTAGAACGGCCTCCATTTGCCGGATCATGGAGTCCTGCTGACTGAGGCGTTCTTCCAGTGTCCAGGCTGTCGTCGCTGATCCTGCTGACTCCATATAGGTGTGTTGTTCTGTCATAACGGCTGATGTGGATGCGGTGTTGGAGTCAGGCGCAGGACACAGAAGCTAGTCGATCCGACTTTAATAGTCACAGGAGCAAAATACAATATAAACGGGCCTCGTAAACAGGAGGCGAGCGATTACGCAAAACAGTGCGTAAAGTGCGAACAGCACTAACAAAAGAGAAAACAAATAACCTACACCAACAGACAGGCGTACAACAACACACAATATACCTAACACAAAACAGGGAACTTATAGGCCACGTAATTAGGACACAAACAGAAACAGGTGTACCAGACAGACCAAAGCAATCAACACACGAAACATACAACGGTGGCAGCTAGTATTCCGGGGACGGCGAACGCCGAAGCCTGCCCGAACCAGGAGGAGGAGCAGCCTCGGCCGAAACCGTGACAACTCCACCATAGAGGAGCATGGCATCCCTTGGGAGAACTGCATTGGTCTCTCAGTTTACAATGCAGCTGTGAACATTGGACCACGTAATTCCATTGCCTCTAGGGTGCTCCAGAAGCATCCCAACACCTATATTCATGGTTGTCCTTGTCATGTGGCACATAACACCGCCAAAGCTGCAGGAGTGGGATTTTTAAAAGTGAGTTAAGGCCTGATTTATCTTTACATGTAACTTTTTATTTGTATCCTAGTTACGTGCATTGACTGAATGTGTTATGATTGATTTATGCATTGCAGGTGTCCGGTTTTGATTTGGAGGATATGGTAGTGGACATCGGTTACTGGTTCAAGGGTAGCACAAATCGGAAAGGATACCTGTCAGGTATGCATGTTTGATACTATTAAGTGTAATACTGAAATGCTGAGCTGTAGAAAATATATGATATGGATTTAATGTCTAAAACAGAGTTTTGTGAGCTCCATGAAGCGGAGTACATGGAGGTCCTCCTGCGTATCTCGGTCCGTTGGCTAAGCCTTGAACGTTGTGTGACCAGGATCCTGAGGCTGTATGAACCTCTGGCCAGCTACTACAAATCTGCTAGTATGGTCATCAATTTTCAATTTCATTATGCAGCAACTACATGGATTGTTAGTCACATACTTGTATTAATGACAACCTCTTGTTTTGTGTTATTTATTGATTGATTCAAGATGAAAATCAGGCCAGGTTCAAGAGACTTGTGCAGACATTCACTGACCCCATGACAGAAGTGTACCTGCTGTTCTTCCAAGCCACCGTACCAACTTTCACTTCTTTCAACTTGCTGCTTCAGAGAGAGCAGTCATCAATATTTTTGTTACATGATGAGGTGGGATTGGATTTTGCAGTTTTTTTCCATTCTGTGTTTCTTGCTGATATCTGCAGGGTTCCTCTAAAACAGGTTTCACCTACTATTTTTGTAAATGTCTGTTATAGATGGTGAAATTCGCACGCAAGCTATGTTCCAAGTTTATGGTTCCAGCAGCTCTGCAGTGCCATGAGGAGCCTTGTGAAATTGCCTTTGAAGAAAAGGCAAACCATTTACCAGGTTAGTATTTGACTATTATTATGATCAAACACTGTGATATGTGATATTTAGCCTTGTACCTTATACCGATATGCTGTATTGGGTTCACAACCAGGGCTAAACTTAACAGATTACTCGACGAGGGTGACATCACACCACAGCAGGTGGATTCATTCCATGAAGCTGTGTTGTGTTTCCTGACAAGTGCTGTGGACTATGCACTTAAGAAGCTGCCACTGGAAGAGCCACTGATCAAGCACGCACAATTTGTAGATGTACGGCAGAGGGCTGAAAGTGACATCGAAGATGTCCTGTACTTTGTTGAAAGGTTCGTTTTTTTTCTCTAATTATTGTCTATCATCTTAGCTAAAATACCCTGTGTTTTATGATGAGGTGTGTTCACTCCTAAACTGCACATGAGATATTCTTATGTGGCTTCTCCTCAAAAGATATGTATGAACTGCTGCTGGTTGATGACTATGTACCTAAAACGTAACAACTTGTAACTCTACTTTCATAAATAGGTTTCCCCATCTCCTCCCATACCATTGGCCAGAGGAGCATGACCTTCTGGGTGAGGAGTTTCTAAATTATCAGACCATGCCAATGATATCCCTGCAGGACTAAACTGAAATGGAAAGCTTCTGGGCTGAAATGGCAACCCGGAAGCATAAGGTAAAATGTTTTTTCCTTTTTTGTCTTTCCTTTTGGCAGGTGTGGCTTGGCTACATCTGTTGCTTAAAATTGTTGCATGCATATATGTGTCATGCATGTTGCAAATGATGCATGTTTTTATCTGAACTTTGTTAATGGATCAACCTACAGTATACTTACAGTATTAATCAATCAAAAATCAAGGTATGTTTTTCCATTGTGTTTTGGTGCATTTTCCATAGGTGACAGGAGCCAAAGAATTTGAGAGGCTTGCTGCCGTCGCCAAGCTTGTCCTGGTGTTGCCCCATGCAAACGCAGATGCTGAGAGGGTGTTTTCAGTTGTGGGACTGAACAAAACCAAGAGAAGAAACAGCCTAGCATTGGATGGCACCCTGTCCTCAATAATGACCATAAAGATGGCCAATCTGGAGCCCTGCTTCAAATGGGAGCCCCCCTCGGATATCATCAAGGCCTCCAAGAAGGCCACAGGCCAGTATAACCATGCCGACAGAGACAAGAGGCCCATTTGAGATGAGCCAGGTCTGCGCAGAATCGATCACCGGCGATCACCGCCCAATGCATGCTGGTTAGATTTGTGTCCGACTTGATCCCGACTTTCTCTGAAGTCATGCACACGCGGGCAACGATAACCTCATGAGATCAAGGCGGCCGCAGTTCTGAGATGCAGGCAGTGCAATTGCTTTTCACCGACTGCAGGACCCAGGCGGACCCAGGACAAAAACTCACTATGTTAACATATGCTATTCCACATAAACATCTAAATGTTTTTCTACAACAATATTAATAGTTAGCTATACCAGTGCAATGACCTATGGCACACTTTCACAACTCGTAGTGCTACATTCTCACTGCCAAGGACATGATCAGCGACTAATATATTATTAGCAACACGGTTACACAGTATAACACTGTTTTATATATATTGCACACACTTCACCTGAGCTTTTAGTGCCTCTGCAATGAGCTGAGCCCCAGTCACATCTTCCATTATTATGTCGAGAAATCTGTTCAAAGTGCAAACGCGGTTAGCAATGATTTCTTGGACTTGTTGTTCAGTAGCTTATAAATCGTGTTTAGATCTCTTGCAAATCATTCGTTTTTGTCTGCTTTCCAGCATGCATTACATGAGTAGCTTTTTCTTCTTCAGTGGGGTTTATAGGCAGTTGGCATCCAACGTTATGGTGCATTACTGCCCCCTATTGTACAGAAGTGTGGACATGAGCCGTGCAATAGCAGTCATGAATATTTAATAAACTAGTAGAATTTTTCTTTTTTTATTGCAAGAAATACAAAATAAGCCCTCATTATGTGTTTATAACTGCACTTAACTTAACACTTAACTCAATTAAGTCATTATGAGTGTATGACAGTATGAAAAAAAAAATGTATGCACTCACTAACTGTAAGTCGCTCTGGATAAGAGCTTCTGCTAAATGACTAAAATGTAAAATGTAAATGACTTGAGTGTATGCATTATAGATATAGGCTTCATAGAAAGTGTTACAAATGTTCTCCTGTCATCTTATAGGAGATCCATTCATGGATTTAGTTATGGCTTGAGAATGTGACTGGTCTACGGAGTTCTCTTTTATGTCTGTCTTTATATGTGACAACAACTTTTCTGTATTATGTGTATTTCCACAATCAATAATCATAAACGGTACTTCACTATGAATACTTTTGACTATGTGGTTTGAAGTACTTTACCGTTATCTTGCACATACATGAAGACTACTATAGACAGAAATCAATGCAGTAATGTTTTATTAAATAAAGGCTCTGATTAAAATATCATATTAATAAAATCAGGCATTTGGCTAATTCTTCTTCCCAGAAGCTCCTCTGAATGGTTTGGAGATGGCTCTGGAGAGAGCGTGTAACACCCTGACTATGAGTGGGCGTTTACGGGACTGGGACTCCTGGGGAGCAGGGGCCGGTGTGGTTGTCAGGTCCTCCTTGGGAGGGGGAGTGGATGGAACCTCTGGAACCTCACACTCAGCATCTGTCATAAGAACATTTCATAATCAGAAAATGAATGTGTGTGTTTGTGTCTGTCCGTCTGCCTGTCCGTCTGCCTGCCTGTCCATCTGCCTGCCTGTCTGTCTGCCTGCCCATCCGTCTGCCTGTCCGTCTGCCTGTCTGTCTGCCCGCCCGTCTGCCTGTCTGTCTGTCCGTCTGCCTGTCTGTCCGTCTGCCTGCCTGTCCGTCTGCCTGTCTGTCCGTCTGCCTGTCCGTCTGTCTGTCTGCCTGCCTGTCTTTCTGTCTGCCTGTCCGTCTGTCTGTCTGCCTGTTTGCCTGTCTTTCTGTCTGCCTGTCTGTCTGTCTGCCCGTCCGTCTGCCTGTCAGTCTGCCTGTCTGTCTGCATGTCTGTCCGTCGGTCTGCCTGTATCTGTTGTCACTGTTTTAACAAGCTTGTCATAGGGTGATACATCAATATGACATTATCGATGCTTATCACTTACCCTGTGAAATATGAGTCTCTCTGAGACGTTTGGTAGGCAGTGCATCCTGTTCAGGGTATCTCTTCGGTTCCCCTTTTGTCTTGAACAGCTGTTGACAAAACACATCAGGACAACTGAGCCTGTGTAAAATACAGAGTGTGCATCCCAAAAGGCACCCTATTCGCTACGTAAGGCACTACTTTTGAAAAGGGCCCAGAGAGCGCTGGTAAAAAGTAGTGCACTATATAGGGAATAGGGTGCCATTTGGGACATAGCCATTGACTCTCTCCCATGTGTATTAGGATTGCATTACAGCGTCCTCACTCAACCTCCTAAAGACAATGACAACAGTTTTGTTCTAATGCTGAGAGACAATAGGGGTGTAGTGAATCTGTAGGGTAAATGTCAGCCCTGCCTTACAGAGGTAATCTCAAAACACAGAGCACCCTACCTTAATCATGATCTTTGGAAACTTATGCATTTTCGGTAGGAAACGCCACTTCCTGTTCTTCTTAGTCTCTTCCCCTCTGGCAGAGGGAAGACGGGCCATGCCGTCAGCCTTTACATCAGCCGGGCTAAGGCTCCTGGCAGGGAATTCCTCAGTAGCATTAAGGTCAGCTACAACACCATGAGTGATGTCACTTGTGGCATTGCTGGTGTCTGAGTGAGAAGAGCACGCTAGTGTGACCGACCTGTGTACAATAACTGGGAGAAGAGGACGCAGCCATTGAAGTCAGTCACTGCATCCCAAATGGCATTCTCTTCACTTTATAGTGCACTACTTTTGACCAGGGCCCATAGGGAAGAAGGTGCCATTTTGGACACAACCAGTGAATTTCACATCATAAAACGCAATGTATTGAGCATCATGTTACAATTAAGTCCTATGCAGATGAAAATAGGTACTTTCACTTACCATCCTCCATTGTAGACTTGGACACATAAGTCAGGCTGTCCATCACCACGTCTGTCATCAACTTGATGACCTGATCCAAAACCATTTCAGCCGATGGTGGCATAGGCCTTCCCATACACTGCCCCAGGAGTCTCCTAACAGAAGTCTGGGCAAAGTTGTAAATGAGCTCTGAGGCATCGTCCTTTGACAGCTTCCTCAGGGCTGGTTTAGGCAGCGCTGGTTGAGAGAGGCTTCTGTGGCCAACCATGGATTGAAGCTGGCGGTTTATGGTTATCTCCTGAATGAGACCATGGACCTTTGCGATCAGGTTGCCAGATGCACCTTGAAGGGCTTCAACTGACAGGAGCCTATCCAGATGTTCTTCTGCTGAAGTCATCTCTGGGTCGTCCGTCTTCAATGTGTCCATTATAGTTTTCACCATGATATTGGTGTCAGATATGTTTATTTCTTGTTGGCTCACAAGCGTTGACCGTGAACCTGTCTCGTCCATTGCGATAGAGGTATGGGATTCTGTCCTTGTGATCTCATCGGCAGCGCTCATGTCAGGCAACTGGTCAAGGCTCTCCAGTACAGAGTCTAACATGTTAGTGGCTATCAGACACTCCTCACTTGCAATCTGCCCAACAGATGAACTCTCAGAGTTGGCCACTCTACACTTGATCACATTTAGGATCAAGCTAAGCGTCTTCTTTGCAGTTTTGCTAAAGCCTTCTTGGCTGACTGCCACTGTTACGTCTTTTAGAGCCACAAGAGGTTTGCAACTTTCACTCAATCCACTGCCGTGGAGAGGAGAGGCTCTCTTCAAACTGTTGTTGCTCACAACTGACATACTCCTGGTGGGCAGAGTGACATCCTCACTGCATGTGTCAATTACATGGTGGTCTGTTGAAGAGCCACTCGAAGACACAAGGGCTTTAGACCTTTTAGCCAAACAGACTTTTGACAAAGGCTTCTCACTTCTCACAGACGGAGGGCGGCTCCTGTCCTCAACAAGAGCAGTGTCAGCGGACTTAGAACGTCTGAGTGTCTCCACAGGGGGTGGAGTCCAGCACATATTTGGCTGTGGTGACTGACACTGGTGGAAAAGAGAAAAAGATGTTCAGTCTATCCTTTACTCTGTGGTACATGGTTTGAGCAGCATCCAATAAGTTGTCAAAGACAACTCTGGGTTTGAGCTGGGACTCCAGCTTTTTCTCTCCTAGTGGGAAGGAGTCTGCGTCATCCACAGTGTACTGGGATACACTTTCAAGGTCTTGCATGATAATATTTACTATATCTTCGGCTGTAGAAACCGCATGGTGTGAGAAGGTGGTGCTAGGCATGCTCTGTAGCAAAGAATGGCTGGCTTTGCTAGCAGCTCTGAGAATGGTCTCACTCACAATGTGTTTGGCCTTAGCTCGGAACTCAGCACTGTGAAATCTCTGGATGGAAATGTTAGAGGTTCTGCTGGCTGCACTAAGAGATCGCGTGAGTGTGGCAATCTCGGCTGACGTCACGTCACTCGAAATGGTGAGGTCCTCCAATTTCGAAATTATCGAGTCCAACTTCTGGTTGAAGTCAAAGGATGAATTTGACGTGCTCTCCCCAACGGAAGCGGAGCAGTCTTCCTTTGAAGTGTCCACCCTCAGCACCGAGATCACCTGTTTGATTACCCCTTTAGTGCAGGTGTCGAGGGTGAGCTGGTGGGCTGAGGCTGAGAACATAGAAGGGGTCTTACTGTCTGTCTTCTGTACAGGAGATTCCTCCACAGTGGCCTCAGTTACAAGTAGTCCAGTTGCAGAGAGCTCGATTTGCACAGGAGTATTTTTTCCCTCAGTGAGATGGTGGGAGGTGAACAGCTTCCTTAGTTTGTCCAGGGTTTTGGTATAAATCATCTGGGAACCTGAACTCACTTCCACCCAAAACATTTTTCGACCTGATTTCGTACGCATGGAGGCCTTATTGACCTCAGATACCTCATGCAGGTCGGAAATAATTCCACCAAAGAGATCAGAGGATGCCTCCTCAATATTCTCTGAGGAAACATGGACAGATAGGATTTCCGACAGTTTCCCACAAGAGTCTGTTCTATCCAGCGCAGCAGTATATGTCACAGCTGCATCCTGAATGACCTGAATGATGCATTGCTCAGCTTTGACAATATACTCCTCCACTGGTTGACCATGGAGGATGTTAACTTTATCAGCAGGGAGCTCCTTCTGAATACTCACATTCTCCTCTGATGGACATGGGTTGTTGAAGATAATGCTCTCAGTGACCATCTTAGAGGAGGCGAGAGATGAGTCGAGAAGCAGAGATCTGTATATTGTCGAGGTGGACATCTCTGGGTGCTTTATCACAGCAGCCTCCTCCAAAATGCCCGACGGGCCCTGGAGGATGTCAGAGATGGGATGGCAACAGCCTTGTCCAACTTACTCTCTCCTTCAACCTCCTGTGACTGAGATGGGATGGCAACAGCTTCGTCCAACTCACTCTCTCCTTCAACCTCCTGTGACTGAGTTGGGGTATCTGTCTCTAGAACAGCCTCGTCCAACTTGGTTAGTCTCTCAGCCTCTCTGTGATCTTTATGGGATCTAGATAGAGAAAAGGGAATCTCTCTTAGGTCACTGCTATAATGTGAGTGTGAGGATGTGTTCCAATTATAGAATTAGTATCATAGAATTAGAATGAATCATTCTTGAATTAGAATAGAATCACTCAAATTCTATGGCTCCAATACTCTTGAGATGACTCGGCCTATCCAGAGCCAAATATTTAGAGAATTCTGCCAACTTTTAAAAGGACTCCATGTTAGCGCCTTAGAGCCTTTCATTTATCCTTTCATTATAAGTACATTCTAATTATAGATGTTCAGTTACATAGCATTGTTTAAAATGTCAACATTGCCCATGGGGAGCCAGCTGTCATATGGATATCTACTGGGTCATGTAATGTATACATAAACTCAGCAAAAAAAGAAAACCTCCCTTTTTCAGGATCTTTCAAAGATAATTCGTAAAAATTCAAATAACTTCACAGATCTTCATTGTAAAGGGTTTAAACACTGTTTCCCATGCTAGTCCCCTGTAGCTCAGTTGGTAGAGCATGGCGCTTGCAACGCCAGGGTTGTGGGTTTGTTTCCCACGGGGGGCCAGTATGAAAATGTATGCACTCACTAACTGTAAGTCGCTCTGGATAAGAGTGTCTGCTAAATGACTAAAATGTAAAATGTTGTTCAATGCATTGAACCATAAACAATTAATGAACATGCACCTGTGGAACGGTCATTAAGACAATAACAGCTTACAGACGGTAGTTATGAAAACTTAGGACCCTAAAGAGGCCTTTCTACTGACTCTGAAAAACACCAAAAGAAAAATGCCCAGGGTCCCTGCTCATCTGCGTGAACGTGCCTTAGGCATGCTGCAAGGAGGCATGAGGACTGCAGATGTGGCCAGGGCAATAAATTGCAATGTCCGTACTGTGAGACGCCTAAGACAGCGCTATAGGGAGACAGGACGGACAGCTGATCGTCCCTCGCAGTGGCAGACCACGTGTAACAACACCTGCACAGGATCGGAACATCCGAACATCACACCTGCGGGACAGGTACAGGATGGCAACAACAACTGCCCGAGTTACACCAGGAACGCACAATCCCTCCATCAGTGCTCAGACTGTCCGTAATAGGCTGAGAGAGGCTGGACTGAGGGCTTGTAGGCCTGTTGTAAGGCAAGTCCTCACCAGACATCACCGGCAACAACGTCGCCTATGGGCACAAACACACCGTCGCTGGACCAGACAGGACTGGCTAAAAAAGTGCTCTTCACTGACGAGTCGCGGTTTTGTCTCACCAGGGGTGATGGTCGGATTCGTGTTTATCGTCGAAGGAATGAGCGATACACCGAGGCCTGTACTCTGGAGCGGGATCGATTTGGAGGTGGATGGTCCGTCATGGTCTTGGGCGGTGTGTCACAGCATCATCGGACTGAGCTTGTTGTCATTGCAGGAAATCTCAACGCTGTGCGTTACAGGGAAGACATCCTCCTCCCTCATGTGGTACCCTTCCTGCAGGCTCATCCTGACATGACCCTCCAGCATGACAATGCCACCAGCCATACTGCTCGTTCTGTGCGTGATTTCCTGCAAGACGGGAATGTCAGTGTTCTGCCATGAAGAGCCTGGATCTGTTGGATCGGAGGGTGAGGGCTAGGATTTAGCCATTCCCCCCAGAAATGTCTGGGAACTTGCAGGTGCCTTGGTGGAAGAGTGGGGTAACATCTCACAGCAAGAACTGTCAAATCTGGTGCAGTCCATGAGGAGGAGATGCACTGCAGTACTTAATGCAGCTGGTGGCCACACCAGATACTGTTACTTTTAATTTTGACCCCCCCCCCTTCCCTTTGTTCTGTTGGTCACACGTCTGTGGAACTTGTTCAGTTTATGTCTCAGTTGTTGAATCTTGTTATGTTCATACAAATATTTACACGTTAAGTTTGCTGAAAATAAACGCAGTTGACAGTGAGAGACGTTTCTTTTTTTGCTGAGTTTATATCTCAATGTCCCAACTCTCTAAATACATGGCTCTGGGCCTACCTCTCCATAGGCGGTGACCTTTGACCTACTACTGAATCTGTAGGCCTATGTGATCCTGTAACCAGTCACAAATGTGTCATTAGTGTAAATCACTTACCTGACTTCCTTCATAACATCAGCTTCATTGATGGGGTCATCCAGGTCTATGAGGGTGAGGTCATTCCCCACTGACCTCTGACCTCTGAAAGACAGCACAAAGTCATGTTTAGATGTCACCTACTGTGTCGCCTTTTGCCGTGTTCAAAACAACTGGGAAATCTCTGACTTCCGACTTCAGTGCGTTCAAGACAACTGGGAAATAGGAAAAAAAAACAAGCTCCGACTGGGAAAAATCGTTTTGAACAGTCATCCAACTTGGAATTCCAAGTCGGAAGCAACGCGGCTTGGCGGGTCATGTTTTGGAGGACGCCTGACTCGACCTTCACCTCTCCCGAGCAGGGACGGCTTGTTCAATCGGGCGATATGGGCGACGCACTGCCAAACGGGAAAAGGAAGGGATTTTTTTTCTAAACAATTATATCACGGCAACAGCAGTTATCAGTGTTCACGTCTGATCTGCCAGCCACTAAATGTCAAATCAGGCTAAAGTCGTGCTTCAAATGGCCCCGCCCGTTTTTGGGGCGATTTCAGTCAAGTTGAAAATCGCCCAGAAGTCTCTCATAGCCTGTCATGTAAAATCTATTTTTTTCTCATTTCAAAGCTTTCAATACATTCTCTATGGGTGTCTGTGGGCTTGCACTTACGCTTTCGTCATACGTGACGTAACGTTGAACGTAACTAAGACAATGGCGGCTATCAGCGTCTCTGTTGCGACCTGCAGTGCGGCGTTATTTTATGTTTTTAATTTGTAGACTTAGTTTACAAACATTCTGCCAACCATGGATTTCCAGTGGTTGGTTTTGGACTGATCTTGTTGATCGTGTACATACCCGCTACGAACGGACTAAATAATGAAAACGCTGCTGGCAGCTGAATCCCAATACAGCTGGGAGACTTGGCTGGATGATTCCCGGACAGAGAAGTGGAGCCGGCCACCTTCACCCTGGTCAGAGCGGACCGCGATCCTGGTAAGAGAGCGACTCTGTACCCCGACATTGAACTGCTTTCTGTGTCATTGCGACCTTACTATCAATTCAATTCAATTTAAGGGCTTTATTGGCATGGGAAACGTGTGTTAACATTGCCAAAGCAAGGGAAGTAGATAGTAAACAAAAGTGAAATAAACAATAAATATTAACAGTAAACATTACACTCAGAAGTTTCAAAAGAATAAAGACATTTCAAATGTCATATTATGTATATATACAGTGTTGTTACAATGTGCAAATAGTTAAAGTACAAATGGGAAAATAAATAAACATAAATATGGGTTGTATTTACAATGGTGTTTGTTCTTCACTGGTTGCCCTTTTCTTGTGGCAACAGGTCACAAATCTTGCAGCTGTGATGGCACACTGTGGTTTTTCACCCAGTAGATAAGGGAGTTTATCAAAAT
The DNA here is from genome assembly GCF_020615455.1 of Coregonus clupeaformis. Taxonomy (NCBI): domain Eukaryota; kingdom Metazoa; phylum Chordata; class Actinopteri; order Salmoniformes; family Salmonidae; genus Coregonus; species Coregonus clupeaformis. The sequence continues at coordinate 36,372 of NW_025535410.1, read as the reverse complement.
TGGGTTTGTTTTCGAATTCTTTGTGGATCGCTGTAATCTGAGGGAAATATGTGTCTCTAATATGGTCATACATTTGGCAGGAGGTTAGGAAGTGCAGCTCAGTTTCCACCTCATTTTGTGGGCAGTGTGCACATAGCCTGTCTTCTCTTGAGAGCCAGGTCTGCCTACGGCGGCCTTTCTCAATAGCAAGGCTATGGTCACTGAGTCTGTACATAGTCAAAGCTTTCCTTAAGTTTGGGTCAGTCACAGTGGTCAGGTATTCTGCCACTGTGTACTCTCTGTTTAGGGCCAAATAGCATTCTAGTTTGCTCTGTTTTTTTGTTTGTTCTTTCCAATGTGTCAAGTAATTCTCTTTTTGTTTTCTCATGATTTGGTTGGGTCTAATTGTGTTGTTGTTGTTGTTGTTGTTGTTGTCCTGGGGCTGTGTGGGGTCTGTTTGTGTTTGTGAACAGAGGCCCAGGACAAGCTTACTTAGGGGACTCTTCTCCAAGTTCATCTCTCTGTAGGTGATGGCTTTGTTATGGAAGGTTTGGGAATCGCTTCCTTTTAAGTGGTTACTATCTGCCCCGTGAGTTCCCCCAATTGTTTGTTACCGTTGTGTACTGTTGATAATCACAAGTTTACTGGAGAACTGAGACCAAGTAGAGACTTTGGACAGGGTGGATATGGTATAATAAAGGCAGTTTATTCAGAGGTAAAGATATCTGGAATCGCGTGCACGGACTCGTGCACGTGTGTAGGTCACCTAAACCATCAGAAAAATTGCCCCTCCTGAGAATTTTTTCAGGAGCCGCCACTGCTCCCGAGCCTGCTGGGGAGTTGCAGCGATGAGACAAGATCATAACAAGATCGTAACTACCAATTGGATATCACGAAAAATTGGGGAGAAAAAGGGGGTAAAATTACCACCACAAAATGTAAAAAGGGAATTCCAAGTCGGAAACTCTGGCATCTTTCTAGAGCTCCGACTTTCCGACCTGAAGATCACGGACATGATTTGACCTAGTTATTTTTTTCGAGTTCCCAGTTGCCTTGAGAGCACCATTAACCCAACTCTCATTGTCACATCATAATGCATCATATTCAGAGAAATAGAATCACCAGAACATCATATCAGGTGTACAGTTCAGTTTACCAGTCAAATTGCCAAGGTCAGAGGCTCTATCCTTTCTAGTGATTCTATTTCTATGGTCACATAATAATGCATCATATCTATGCTTGTGTCCGAAATAGCACCCTAGTTCCAATATAGTGCACTTCTTTTGGCTAGAGTCCCACAGTATGAGTCATAATACCCATAAAACCTAGTGGTCAAACAGGGAAAAGGTTCCAATCGTTTTTCCACCATTCATTTTTCCCATTGGGGATTTTAGAAACACTTAAAATAAGGTCTGTGTTTCGTGTAGGTTTACCCTGGTGTGACATTTTGATAACCGTGTAAATCTCTCTAGGCCAAGGTGACTTAACAGTATTTACCTCCCAAAAATGTAATGCTTATTAGCTGCTAATGTTGCTATCATAAAGAACTACAAATGCCATGATGATCATGCTGATTGAGGCAAAGGTAAGAATCTCTGGATTAACTATCTAATGTTAGCTAAATGTAGTAATGAATAAATTGGCTGCATTTCTTTAAATGGACAATTCTGTGAACTGTCTAGTGCAAGTTTTAAATTGACACAATACCCGTTAGCAAAGGTGTCAGCTAGAGATGACATGCAGGAGCTTGCAGGGATTTGTAGTTTTGCATGATGTCTACTTTGATGCTAATTAGCATTTTCGAATCTGAGAGTAAATAGAGCCGAATATACTGATAAAAGTCAACTTGTCCGAGAGAGATTTACATGGTTACAAAAACGTCACGCCAGGGTAAGCCTACACAAAATACAGCCCTTATTTTATGTGTTTCTAAAATCGCCTATGGGAAAAATGAATGGTGGAAAACGATTGGAACCATTTCCCTGTTTGACCGCTAGGTTTTATGGGTATTATCACACCTCCACTGTAACACTCTATAGAGGGGTTGGTTGTTTAGCAACAAAACTGGCATGCAACTATGGGGCAAAATAGACAGGGTTTGACTTAGACAACATGTAAACTATATTTAGTCTCTAAATGTTTAATGCAAACATAAATACATTTGAACAATAAACTCGTATCAAATACATTGTTAAAGTTGTTGTTGGTTAGCTAGGTAGCGAATTTTAGCCATTGCATAGACATGATATCAGTCAAAACACCTCAAAACAAGACTTGGTATCAATAACACCATACAACGAGCTGAAACATGCCACAGAGCTACGATTCCCCACATGGCAGCTTGTTGTTAGCTGAGGTTCAGAATCATAACAAGATACACGACTTCCGGCCATCGATGCGCGAGCATCATTTTCGTGACATCAGCCAACCCTTCTATGGCTCCTAGTCAAAAGTAGTGCACTAGCTCCTGGTCAAAAGTAGTGCACTAGCCTACATAGGGAATAGGGTGCCATTTAGGACGTATTTATGAAGGCGCTGTCATAACCTTTGACCCCCATTTGACCCCCATTTTACCCACATTCTACTTACTGTACCTTTAGCCAACTCTAATGACTCCCCGGCCATAGACTTTCTAGTTTGATATTACAGCATGAATAGCACACTATTTCATTTGTTAAACAATATTTAATCCACAGTAATTAATATAATTGAAGATTTAAAAATAAATAACATGCCTACCTTGAACTCTTTATTCTCCATCTCCTTGCAAAATCAGCACATTTCCTTGCCAAAATGAACGCGCATCCAGAGCGAAAACAAACGCAATCCTCCAGCACTAGGGAGGATTAGACTGAACTGCTCCAGCGGTTTCGGATCAGTTTCAACGTTCATCAGTGATGACGTAACAATGCTGTACAGATTTGACGCACTTTCGATCTCGTGCTGATGCAACACTCTGTGTTGTTGAAAGCTCACGTATGGAAATCCTGCGAGTTGTAAACAAATGTAGGCTATTGTTGCCCTTGTTCCTTGTTGTATGTAGCCTTTCTTTTGGGATTAGCACCACTGTCACCTAGAAATTGATACTGCGGTTGTCACATAAAACAGATAACCCATGGTTCATTATTAAATAACATAACTCATTTATTTATTTTATTACTCATAAAATATACAGCAATCTTCAGATAATGAAAGAATTCATGGGAGTTTCGAATTCAGTCACTATTTCATATGTACATGCTAGTTTCATCCTTTTAAATAAAAAAAAAGGACACGAAAAAAACGGTGAACCTCCTGTTCCTGATTTGACGAACATAGCATATGTATTGTACATATTTATGTATTGTACATATTTCCAGTTAAAATGATTTTCAAAAAGAGACAAAAACGGAGGTTTGAACAAGCAATCACATAAAAGGATTGAGTGGTTTCATTTTTTTGAAGAAGTTAAAGCAAGCAAAACCTGTCAAAATACATTGCTTATAAGACCAAGACAAATAATATAGAATTTTTTTTTTTCAACAGAAGAAAATCTAAATGCTGCTGTCCTACCATTGGTTTACAGTGTTTCTCCTCTCCAAGGGAGGCATGTTTTCTGCCTCGGAATAGTATCAGTGCTTTTCACAAACGTTGTAGTACTTAGTGTGCATCATTGTTTTCGCTCATACAGCTGCCCCTACTCTCCTAACCTCCCCTCAGTAACTAAAGAAGGCACAAAATGATGACATAAATATCACAAGAAAGTAAATTATTCCTTCATGTATTCTTTCTAAAATATTTTCTAGAGGACAAAGGACAGGTAGGTTTAATAACACAAATGTAAATAGTCCTGTCATACAAATGCAAAACTTTACGTCCTAAATGGCTCCCTATTCTTTATAGAGTACACTACTTTTGACCAGAACCCTATGGGCCCTGGTCTTAGGTAGTGTACTATAAAGGGAATAGGGTGCCATTGGGGATGGAAATTCTTTGAAATTACTCATGAGAGCAAATACTACGATTTTTTGGTTCCCACAGAGGGTCAGGAGCTTAAGACATTAATGATTTTATTAAAATGTTTGTTCATAAAAAATAAATGATTTCCCCTCCTCCCACATGGATTACAGACAAGAGGCTAGGTGCATTCTGACTGTCTTAGTGTGCGGATAAACATGACCATCACTCTCATAAAACTTAAATGAAACATCACTCCTTATGTTTTTTCTCAGCCCAAAACGCTCAATCCCATTTCTACTGTCAAAGCAGGTTTTGAAAAGGCTTCTTCCACATCTTTTGGTCCATGTCTGTTTTTCACTCAGTGAAGTGCTACTATCCCCTTGGACTACAGGTTATTGCCGTCATAAGGTGTCCGTCTGTCTGTTGGCTGGACAGTTTCTACCGTTTAGGACCTTTGTGGGTAAAGGTAAAGGTGGGGTATAGCAGCAGCAGTTCCTCTGAAGTCCAGTATCTGCTGGAAGGACACCTGGTGGTACGAGAGGATGAGTGTGGCCAGCCAGCCTGTTGTGCCTCCCCCTCTCCCTCCCTCCCTCCCTCCATTTCTCTCTCTCCATCTGCGGGACTCTTAAGGCTCCCTGTGCGGACTGTCTCGGCTCGTGCCCTCCCAAAGCTGGCTGTGGTGATTTAAGACACGGTGTGTATGTGTGGATTTGTTTGTGGCCTCTGCCCCACTTCACTGTCCATCCGCCTGCCCTTGGCTCCGCTCCTGGGCAGCGACCACCACCACCCTCAGTACGTCTCTGAGTCTGAGTCGTTGAGTTCCTCATCCTTGTAGAAGCCTCCATCGTGGTCGCGGTGGCCGATGTTGTTGAAGCTGCAGTAGGAGCTGTGCTCGCTGCGCAGCACGGGCAGGCTGTCGAAGGTCACACTCTTGGAGGGGCTGGTGGTGTAGTGGTTAATGGCACTGAAGGACAGGCTGGGCGCAGGGTTGCAGGGGGACACGGGCATCATGGTGGCCAGGATCAGCGCCAGGCAGTCCGCCACGTCTTTGTTGGGGGCGCAGGCCAAGGCAGGCGTGTAAGCTGAGGGGTTTAAACAGAACAGCAGAGGGTCACTTCAGGAGCATCACCGTTTACTATAACACTTTTGGTGAAAAACATGAAATAACACAGGCTAGGAGATACAAAGTTAAGACAATAACCAAGCAGTGGACTAGAGAGAAACATTTGTGGACACATTGAGAAGAGAATTTAATCTTCAATGCCCTTGCTGATGGAAGGAGGTTTTCACTCAAAATCTCACGATACATGGCCCCATTCATTCTTTCCTTTACACGGATCAGTCGTCCTGGTCCCTTTGCAGAAAAACAGCCCCAAAGCATGATGTTTCCACCCCCATGCTTCACAGTAGGTATGGTGTTCTTTGGATGCAACTCAGCATTCTTTGTCCTCCAAACACGAGTTGAATTTTTACCAAAAAGTTCTATTTTGGTTTCATCTGACCATATGACATTCTCCCAATCCTTTCTGGATCATCCAAATGCACTCTAGCAAACTTCAGACGGGCCTGGACATGTTCTGGCTTAAGCAGGGGGACACGTCTGGCATTGCAGGATTTGAGTCCCTAGCGGCATAGTGTGTTACTGATGGTAGGCTTTGTTACTTTGGTCCCAGCTCTCTGCAGGTCATTCACTAGGTCCCCCGTGTGGTTCTGGGATTTTTGCTCACCGTTCTTGTGATCATTTTGACCCCACGGGGTGAGATCTTGCATGGAGCCCCAGATCGAGGGGAGATTATCAGTGGTCTTGTATGTCTTCCATTTCCTAATAATTGCTCCCACAGTTGATTTCTTCAAACCAAGCTGCTTACCTATTGCAGATTCAGTCTTCCCAGCCTGGTGCAGGTCTACAATTTTGTTTCTGGTGTCCTTTGACAGCTCTTTGGTCTTGGCCATAGTGGAGTTTGGAGTGTGACTGTTTGAGGTTGGGGACAGGTGTCTTTTATACTGATAACAAGTTCAAACAGGTGCCATTAATACAGGTAACGAGTGGAGGACAGAGGAGCCTCTTAAAGAAGAAGTTACAGGTCTGTGAGAGCCAGAAATCTTGCTTGTTTGTAGGTGACCAAATACTTATTTTCCACCATAATTTGCAAATAAATTCATTAAAAATCCTACAATGTGATTTTCTGGAGAAAAAAAATCTCAATTTGTCTAACATAGTTGACGTGTACCTATGGTGAAAATTACAGGCCTCTCTCATCTTTTTAAGTGGGAGAACTTGCACAATTGGTGGCTGACTAAATACTTTTTTTCCCCACTGTACGTCTGTAAGGCTGCGTTAGTCGAGTTGATGAGGTTCCTGTCTGTAATCTTCTCCAATATCAACAAGGCACTGGTTTCATGCCCCTTTAAAAACCAGAGTCAAACATGTCAGACCAAAATTTTAACCAGAGAGAGCCAACTGTTCTGATGAACGTCATCTTCATGTGGGGATGCTCACCTTACTGCAGGCCAGATGAAGAGCAGTGTTCTTGACTGCAGATCCTGCAGGGTGAGCTCTGCTTTGGCACTGCTCACCAACAGCTCTGACACAGACAGAGAAACATAAAGAAACTCAATTAGGAAATGAAGCGACTTATTAAAATGTAAAACAGACATGTTGAACTTAAGCCGGCTGGGCGAGGCAAAGCGGAGGAGAGGGGGCTGCGTACCGACAGCGTTGGTTTGTCCGTTCTCAGCAGCCATCATGAGGGAGGTCTTCCCGGAGGCATCGGGGGAGTTGACCTGGGCGTTGTGGCCTAGCAGCAGCTGAAGACACTCCACGTGGTCCGTGAAAGCCGCCGCATGCAGGGGGGTCCTGGAGAGAGAGGAAACTTATTTCACCGACATCATGTAGGACTGTTATAAACAAGTTTGTTCAATTAACCCTGTTTATACCATAGAAATATAAAATCACTAATAGATGTATTAAAAGTAATCTACAATCCCTCATCCAACCCCCAGAGGTCATTTTATTCCCAAGACAACATTATTCTCCAGAAGAAAAGGACTTTGTCATGTGCTGTAGTTACCGGTTCTTGGTGTCAGTGGCGTTGACAATACCGGCCCCAGAGTGTCAATCAGCATCTCTGCAGCCCCCTCGTTGTCATTGATCACAGCTCAGTGGAGGGGCTGAACGAGTTGCCCTCGGTCTTGTGGAAAACCTCCTGTTCCAGCAGCACCTCTACACACGTGTCATGGCCTAGTGGAAGATTGATTCATACAGGAAAAAGATGACGTCGCTGCAGACCACAACAATACTCTCAGAGAAAGCTACACATCTGACAATGGTGAAGTCACAAAATATGTTTTAGCTACAACATATGCTATGTCAATCCCTGACAAAGTCCTGTTTCAGTGTAAGGTCCTCCACTGAGAGTCATAACCCCTAATTCTGTTGTAGTCTTGTTCATTCCCCCACATGGCTCTGTCCACACCAATCGAATGCTTTTCCAAGCCACAAGAGGGGAGTGAATGAGTGTACACTTCATGGAGGAGAGAACAGAGCTACAGTCCAGTTAGTCAGTACGTACCGTTGTATGGCCTGCCTAATTCAGGGACATGTTTACGGTGCTGAAGAGAGAAAATCAGAAAAGATCTAGTGTTCCGTTAGTCCAGTACGCACGGCTGTAGCAGGCCCAGTGTAGTGGCGTGTAGCCCTGGTTGTCTGTGATGACGGGGAGGGTCTCCACTGACTGGGCGGCGTGTAGGAGCCCCCCAGCACCCCGATGTGTCCGGATGCCGCCGCCAGGTGGACAGGGGTCCGCCCCCTTACAGTCCCGAACCAGGAAGCTGGCGCTGTGCTGCAGCAGGGCCTCCACACACTCCTCATGACCCGTCACCGCCTGGGAGGAAGGGCTGGGAGACAAGAATGGATTTGAAATAACTAATAATCAATGATATAATAATGAATCATCAATTATTACAAATGATGTCTGGAGGCAGGTCCCCCTACAGGGATGAATACACCACTACCCATGGACAACTACTTTTCTGAAGATAATATGTATATTTGAGCCTCCCCGTCTCTTTCTGTGTGTGAGCGTATACAGCCAGCTCTCCTCCTCACCCCTCTGTGTAGCGCTGTTCTGCCCCACTTGTCTTTGGCTTCTACTCTGGCTCCCTTGTTGAGCAGTGAGCATCAGAGGGGTTCTGATACACAAGACAACAAGGTCATATTACAAACTGGTAATAACCAGGCTGAGTCCCAAATGGCAACCTATTCCCTATATGGTACACTACTTTTGACCTGAGCCCATAGGGTTCTGGTTTAAAGTAGTGCACCAAGTAGGGCATAGGGTGCCATTTGGGACGTAGACCTAGTGTCAAAATCTCTTTATTTCAGGAATTGTATCCAAAACCCAATTGACTTACTGTCCATTCCCCTCTTGAACGTCCACTGCACTCTGGAGGTCAGCATTTCCAATCAGCAAACGCAAACACTCCGAATCACCGTTGGTAGCTAGAGGAGGATAAACAGAGAGGATATAAGAATGTGAGATGATTGACCGTTTAAATGTAGATGATTGACCGTTGGTAGCTAGAGGAGGCTAAACAGAGAGGATATGAGCTGATTGCTGGACGACTATTACCTTCACATGAACAGACAGATTTCTAGAACAGTGGTATCGGTAGATGACATCCTCATGATGTTAACACAGCAGATAATAAAACATTTTGGGGCTGAGGCCCTCGAAGCCTGTCACCTGCTAGCTGTGTACCTGGCTCTGGATAGAAGTCCCCCTGTGCACTGATCTAGGATCAGCTTACCCTCCCCAGATCCTCAGCAATAATGACAAAAAATGACCTTAGATCAGTGTGTAGTGGGCATTTTCACACTATGCTATATAATATCCCTAGAGTGGACATTGGCATCCTAGCAACATGACCAAACAGATGTCCATCTTGGTAAGGAAAACTTTTGAATTACAGAATCTCTAGGTCTTACGTGATATCCTATGCGTACCTGCAGCGTGGATGGGGGTCCTCTTCAGGGTGAAGTCTTTAACCAGGATGGAGGCTCCCTGGTTGATGAGGACGTCAACACACTCCACATGGCCTTTAAAGGCAGCCAGGTCCAGAGGGGTGCGCCCCTGGCTGTTCCTCACGTCTAGATCCAGCAGAGACTGAACCAGGACCTCCATAGCATGGTGGTGGCCGTGGTACGCCTGAATGGAAACAAACACACAGTCTGAAGCAAAGTCCAGTGGTATGCCTGAACAGATATACACTCCTAATATAATCAATGTCCTATAGTAGACCAGTGGTACGCCTGAACAGAAATACACTCCTAATATAATCAATGTCCTATAGTAGACCAGTGGTACGCCTGAACAGAAATACACTCTTAATATAATCAATGTCCTATAGTAGACCAGTGGTATGCCTGAACAGATATACACTCCTAATATAATCAATGTCCTATAGTAGACCAGTGGTACGCCTGAACAGAAATACACTCCTAATATAATCAATGTCCTATAGTAGACCAGTGGTATGCCTGAACAGATATACACTCCTAATATAATCAATGTCCTATAGTAGACCAGTGGTATGCCTGAACAGAAATACACTCTTAATATAATCAATGTCCTATAGTAGACCAGTGGTATGCCTGAACAGATATACACTCCTAATATAATCAATGTCCTATAGTAGACCAGTGGTATGCCAGAACAGATATACACTCCTAATATAATCAATGTCCTATAGTAGACCAGTGGTACGCCTGAACAGAAATACACTCTTAATATAATCAATGTCCTATAGTAGACCAGTGGTACGCCTGAACAGAAATACACTCTTAATATAATCAATGTCCTATAGTAGACCAGTGGTATGCCTGAACAGAAACAGTCCTAGACCCCTAAAGTAGACCAGTGTCTCTCAAATCGGGTGCCCATTTTTTCTCCCGCCCAGCATCAACATCGAAGGTCCCTGCCAAGCGTGAGATTTAGAAACAAACACACTACTACTCCTCTGTTGGAGGTTGATTAACTCAAATGGCAAAATAAGGAAATCATCCTCATCATCACCGTGTCAAAACATGCATGTATTTTACACTAATCAGGAACAGATAGGAACATGGTGTGTGAGTGTCTGGACAATCAACTTTTCGTGGAAAAACAACACCATGCCTGCATCCCAGATAGCACCCTATTTCCCATGTAGTGCAGTACTTTTGATCTGGGCCCATAAGGTTCTGGTCAAAAGTAGTGCACTAAATAGGGAATAGGGTGCCATTTGTCATGTGGCGAGACCCCTACAGGAGCAGGTAGGCTTTACTCACAGCTAAGTGTAGGGGGCTGATGGGAGCTCTGACATCAGAGTCGTTCCAGGATGTCTGTCCCTGAGGTTTCCATTAGCTGGGGAAAGACAAGGACGGGCCAGTTTAGACTTGTAACATATTTACTTTGAAGGTTAGTCTAGTAGCATGTTTCATGTTGTAAATCTCAGTGACCAGCCCCTGCAGACATACTGGGGTGCTGCATTCGTATCTTAAACAAGCTAGTGTGAGGAAAAGTAACCAACTGGTACTTACCACATCTAAAGGTGTTTCACTTGCAATCTGGAAAAAGAACATCAAGAGTGACGATGCGGCCACGACAAACATGCAACCACACCTTAAAACCTACTGAATATCAACGTCTGTCCCAAATGGCACCCTATTCCCTATATAGTGCATTACTTTTGACCAGAGCCATATGGGCCCTACATCCATTTGGGACGCAGACAAAATGGTCTGTGAATGCAGGGCGTCTAGTCCCCTGTGGTTCTGACTCACCAGCTCCAGACAGAGGCGGTGTCCGTACGCAGACGCGTAATGGACTGCGTTGTAGCCCTGATTGTCCCTGATCCCTGGGTTAGCGTCGTTTCGCAGCAAATATTCCAGACACCTAGAGGTCAGAGGTCAAGAGTTCACTAATCATTATACCAACATCAAGACAGACAGATAAGCAAGCAGAGACACTTTCCCAAAGGAGACGTGGCCAAGCTTTCACACTGCAGATTTAACACTAGTATGTATTCAAACACGGCCAACAACATACTCTCCAGACTACAGTGAAATGTGAAAGGTCATGGCACCACAACATACTCTCCAGACTACAGTGAAATGTGAAAGGTCATGGCACCACAACATACTCTCCAGACTACAGTGAAATGTGAAAGGTCATGGCACCACAACATACTCTCCAGACTACAGTGAAATGTGAAAGGTCATGGCACCACAACACACACAACAGTAAGAGAGGTGTGAGACGTACTTTCCGTCTGTGTCGGAGGCAGCAGCGTAGTGGAGCGGGGTGCAACCCCTTTTATCCAGATCGTTCACACTGGCCCCAGACCCCACCAAGGCAAACAGACACTGGTAGTTACAATTGGCTGCCGCATAATGCAGAGGACTCCTAGAAGAACGCACAGAAACCATTCAACATCAACAACAGAAACAGCTTATTGGAGCTGTAAAACATTTACATTTTACATTTACGTCATTTAGCAGACACTCTTATCCAGTGCGACTTACAGGAGCAATTAGGGTTAAGTGCCTTGCTGCAGTGCACATAGACACATTTTTCACCTAGTCAGCTAGGGGATTTGAACCAGCAACCTTTCGGTTACTGACCCAACGCTCTTAACCGCTAGGCTACCTGCCGCCCAATATTTCCCATAATAATTCCTATATGCCCCTATACTATATTCCCCATTATCATAAAGATCACATATGAAAGTTATTTGATGCCACAGACAGACCTTCCGAAGCTGTCCTTTCTGTTGAAGTCTGCCCCTGTGTTGAGCAGCAGATTCAGACAGTCCAGGTTCCTGGTAACAAGATATCAAGTTCAGAAAGGCCCTCGTACATCTGAGCTATCAGGTGAATGGTAACAAGATATCAAGTTCAGAAAGGCTCTCGTACATCTGAGCTATCAGGTGGATGGTAACAAGATATCAAGTTCAGAAAGGCCCTTTCACTCTGAGCTATCAGGTGGATGGTAACAATGAGAACCTTAGAGAAAAGAGAAACCCGGACACTGCTCTTGCTAGTATCACTGTTTTTATAATGCTAATAAAAGCAATAATAAAAAGTGATACTAGCAAGAGCAGTTTGCAGGTTTCTCTTCTCTTTCAAGAAGATATAAAGACAATTTAGACCAGAGCGCAAGTCAATACCACCATGGCATGGAACCACATTATACAGAAATGATACCGCACTAATGATCTATACGATTTTTTAATACTGCTAAACAATGTGAAATGTAAGAGTGTGAATATGTGTTTGTTCTTTCTGGTGGCTTTCCAGTTCATGAACTAAATATTCCTTGGTGTAAAGCCTGGACCAGTCCACTCACCCAACAGCTGCTGCAGCATGTAAACAGGTCCTTCCAAAGTCGTCAGGGGTGTCTATATCAAAGCCTGATGAGAGGAGCTCCGACAGCAGTCAGAGAACCCACTGAGAGCAGCCAGGTGGAGGGGGAACATCCCATGGACGCCTCGCCTGCAACACATTTTTACATTTTAGACTTTAAGCAGACACTCTTATCCAGAGCGACTTCCAGTTGATTCAGCTAAGATTGGAAACAGCACCACATCACAGTCCTCATTAAACCCCACAGCAGATCAACACATCAGCATGCTGCAATGCCCTGTCTATCAATCCCCCACACACCACAATGTGTTGAGCATAGTCTCCAAGCGGGAATTCGGTCAATGACAGAATTGCAGATGCATGTTGCATTTTTGCTGGAAACTGTGTGTGTTCTCACTTGGCTGTGTCAGCTCCGTTCGTGATGAGTGTATTGATGAGTAACTCATGGCCGTAGCGAGCAGAGATGTGCAGAGGTGTGTTTCCATTCTTTTCTTCACAGTCGATCTCAGCACCTACAGAACACACACACACACACACACACACACGTCAACCACTTGACCCTAGAGGCCTCATGAAGCTTCATGTTCAACCACATTGCAAGTAACATTGCTCTGTGCCAGTGAATCATGGTTTGAAGACAAAAGACAATGCTGAAGAGCCTACTGGTTCATATATATTCAGTTGAGAGCATTCACAGCGACTCACCATTCTGGATGATGGCTTGAGATCTGGAGAAGCGTCCGTGGATGGCCGTCATGTGGAGGGGGGTCTTTCCATCTTTACTCTGCAGATAGAAAGACAAAGATGGTTCACACGGCAGTCTGTGCTGCTGACCACAGGCAAAATCAAACACGTATTGGAGGAGCGCTTGATTGCATTTAGTTTGCATTGTTAGGCCTATTCCATTGGTATTTTAATGTAGACCAGGGCCAAATACTAAGCCATGTGCTGCGTCAGTGTGTGCGTCCCAAATGGCACCCTATTCCTATAAGTACACTACTTTTTGAACCAAAGTAGTGTACTTATAAAGGGAACAGGGTGCCATTTGGGACACAGGCAGTGTCATCACGGCTCCTTGCTCTATGGGCCCCTGGTCAAAAGTAGTCACTACATAGGGAATAGGGTGTTATTTAGTTCAGACACAGTGTTGGTCATCCGGTCTCCTCACCTTGATGTTGACGAGGGCCCCGTTGCCCACCAGCAGCTCCAGGCAGAGCGCCCCATGGCGCGAGGCGGCCGTGAAGTGGAGTGGGGCGAAACCCTTCTCGTACACCTGGTTCACGTTGGCGCCGCACTCGATCAGCTCATTCACCACCACATCCTGCCCGTTGTAGCATGCCACGTGGAGGGGGGTGTTACCGTACCCATTGGGCTAATTTATCTGGAGGGAGCAAGGGAGGGAAAAGAGTGGAGAGAGAGAGAGGGGGGGGAGAACAAAACAATACATTCCTGATCAGGTCACTTGGTTCTGAAAACCCCCTGGTCCAACCTCTCTCTCTTCATTACTTGGTTCTGAAAACCCCCTGGTCCAACCTCTCTCTCTTCATTACTTGGTTCTGAAAACCCCCTGGTCCAACCTCTCTCTCTTCATCACTTGGTTCTGAAAACCCCCTGGTCCAACCTCTCTCTCTTCATTACTTGGTTCTGAAAACCCCCTGGTCCAACCTCTCTCTCTTCATTACTTGGTTATGAAAACCCCTGGTCCAACCTCTCTCTCTTCATTACTTGGTTATGAAAACCCCCTGGTCCAACCTCTCTCTCTTCATTACTTGGTTATGAAAACCCCCTGGTCCAACCTCTCTCTCTTCATTACTTGGTTATGAAAACCCCCTGGTCCAACCTCTCTCTCTTCATTACTTGGTTCTGAAAACCCCCTGGTCCAACCTCTCTCTTCATTACTTGGTTCTGAAAACCCCTGGTCCAACCTCTCTCTCTTCATTACTTGGTTATGAAAACCCCCTGGTCCAACCTCTCTCTCTTCATTACTTGGTTATGAAAACCCCCTGGTCCAAATCACTGGCTCTAACCTCTCTCTCTTCATTACTATTATGAAAACCCCCTACATATTTGAATGCGTGTTGACTCACATCCACACCAAGGTCCAGGAGGTACTTGACCACACTGATCATAACACTGGAGGCTGCAGAGTGGAGAGGGGTGTAGGCCTTCTTGTTTTTACAGGACACCTCTGATCCATGAGAGGCCAGCAGTTTCACCACCTCAATGTGCCCCTATGGTAGAGAGAGAGGGGGAGGGATAAATAGAGAGAGAGAGAGAGAGAGAGAGAGAGAGAGAGAGAGAGAGAGAGAGAGAGAGAGATACAACCAGAGATAGGCAGAGAGAGGGAGAGATAGATTAGTTTACAGTGGTACACAGCACCATAAGCAACACCTACATCATGTTAGTACAACTGAAAACATCTAATCAACCTACTTAGTACATGATTCTGACATAATAACACACTAGACGTGGCTCATACAGCTGAGCTGTGAGACTAACACACAGTCCATTCATTCATTCATTCATTCATTGGTATAAAGGACATTAGTCAGAATGTAAATGATGTGGTAAACTCATCACCCATGTAAGCAGCCCAGTGGATTGCTCGGCGATCCTTCTTGTCAAAGGCATAAATGTTGGCTCCTCTGGAGAGAAGCAGCCTCACCATCTAACAGGGAGAGGAGAGAGAAACAAAACACAGGTTGAGGAAAACTAAACAGCAAAATCCGCTAAATCTGGCTTCAAAGCCTTCCCTTTAAAATTATATATTTTGTATTCACAATGAATGAAAGATAACATGTAAAGACATGGTACATTTCTCCCCTTTTAGTCCCCCTTTGACCTCCCCTCCCCCCAGAATGCCTCCAAACACATTTAAAAAGAAAGGGAAAGTAATTGAGTTACATGTCAGAAAACAAAACAAAAGTATACAACAACGTTACTTCAAGCAAAAATGTAATAGCCTAACAATTTCAGGTGATTAAGTGATTTTATAGGCCTATATAGCAGTAATCTCAAGGTGGGGCCAAGAGTACTAATCTGGAGGAAGTGTTTGGAGCTGTTCAAAATAGGATATCATCGGGTCCCAGGAGGAATAAAATGAGTTGGTTGACCCTCGAATGGTAACTTCATTTTTTTCTCATTTTAGGAACAGCTTCAGATCTTTGAGCCAAAGAGAGGCTAAGGTAGGATTGATAGATTTCCAATCCAATAAAATCCTTCTGCGGGCTAACAGGGAGGCAAAGGCAATGGCATCTAGCTGTCTATTGGTCAGAGAAGGATTGTTGTTTGGTACTCCAAAAATAGCAATTTCTGCACTAGGCTGCAACTTTATATCAAATGCTTCAGAAAGGGTTTTAAATAGTGGACAACTAATCTGCCAGACGGGGACAGGACCAGAACATGTGGGTCAAGTCCACCAAGGAGCTTTTACACCTGTCACATGTACCATCAATATTTGGGTAGAATTTGGACAATCTGGCCTTACTGAAATGGATACGGTAAAGTACCTTAAACTGTATAAGGCTGAGCCGGGCACAAGAGGAGCTTCCATTTACCCTCAGTAAGGCATTTCACACTCAGATCGGATTTTATTCAAAGCCTCCTCTGAACAAACTCAAGCATACAACTAGGGCTGTGATGGTCATGGAACTTCAGGTGTCGGTGATTGGCGTGTCTTATGTACGTGGTCATCGACCAAACTGACAGCTGACAGGGGGGCGGGACGGACATTAGCAAAGGAAAACATTAGCGCGTTTAGGCCAGTCTTGCTCTCAAGTTTGGGGAAGCTAATTTTCTCCATGAAAAATATCAAGCATTCCATGCATCATCACATTTGCAAACTTATTTTTGTTTAGTTTTTTGTTTTCACCTTTATTTAACCAGGTAAGCCAGTTGAGAACAAGTTCTCATTTACAACTGCGACCTGGCCAAGATAAAGCAAAGCAGTGCGATAAAAACAACACAGAGTTACATATGGGGTAAAAAAACATAAAGTCAAAAATACAACAGAAAATATATATACACTGTGTGCAAATGTAGCAAGTTATGGAGGTAAGGCAATAAATAGGCTATAGTGCAAAATAATTACAATAGTATTAACACTGGAATGCTAGATGTGCAAGAGATTATGTGCAAATAGAGATACCGGGGTGCAAAAGAGCAAAATAAATAACAATTGTGACACTCTGGCTCCATGGACTTTATTATTGAGCCAGGGTTGTTATTTTTCACTTGGGTGTATTTCTATGTTGGGTATTCTAGTTGTGTATTTCTATGTTTGGTTGGAGTAGCTTGTTAGTCATATGACTCCCAATCGGAGGTAACGAGTGTCAGCTGTCGGCTCGTTATCTCTGATTGGGAGCCATATTTATACTGTGTGTTTTCACTGTGTGTTTGTGGGTTTTTGTTCCAGGTTCAGTCTTAGTCACTGTAGGACTTCACTATCGTCATTTGTTTGTTGTTTTCGTGGTTGCTTTTATTTAATAAAGTCATCATGTTCACTCCACGCGCGGCGTATTGGTCCGTTTCCTCAGACGATCGTGACAGAAAAACCCACCATAGAAGGACCAAGCAGCGTGTCCAGGAGCAAGACAGCTGGACATGGGAGGAAGCGCCTGGCAAGGAGATCGAGAGGCTGGCGATGGCCCAGGTGGGCAAATCGTGGTCCTGGGAGGACATGCTCGGGGGCAAGGGACCTTGGGGGAGAATCAAGGCCCTGGCGAGAGAGGAGCAACGGCGTCAGCAGGGCCATCGTTGGAAGGACGAGAGGCAACCCCAAAAAGTTTTTTGGGGGGGGCACATGGCTTGGGCGGCTGGGCAGCAGGAGGCTGCCACAGGGAGAAAAGGAGAGAAGGCTAACGGAGTACGGGAGCCATTGGCGAGTAGAGGGAGGGAAGTGTTTGTGGCACGGCGTGAAAGACTGATGTGTGTTGCCAGTCCGGTCCGGCCCGTTCCTGATCCTCGGTTGAGGCCAGTGGTGTGTGTTCCGGTACGGACCGGCCTGTTCCTACTCCACGCACCAGGGATAAGGTGCGCCGCCAGCCCGGCCCGGCCTGTTCCGGCCACTCGCACCAGGGGATACGGTGCGCGTCGCCAGCCCAGCCCGGCCTGTTCCTACTCCACGCACCAGGGATACGGTGCGCTTCGCCAGCCCGGCCCGGCCTGTTCCGGCCACTCGCACCAGGGATACGGTGCGCGTCGCCAGCCCAGCCCGGCCTGTTCCTACTCACGCACCAGGGATACGGTGCGCTCGCCAGCCCGGCCCGGCCTGTTCCGGCCACTCGCACCAGGGATACGGTGCGCCGCCAGCCCAGCCCGGCCTGTTCCTGCTCACGCACCAGGGATACGGTGCGCTTCGCCAGCCCGGCCCGGCCTGTTCCGGCCACCCGCACCAGGGAGACGGTGCGCGTCGCCAGCCCAGCCCGGCCTGTTCCTGCTCTCCGCACTAGGCCTTATGTGCGTCCCCAGGGCCAAGCATGCCCTGTTGCTGCTTCCCGCACTAGCCCTGAGATGCGTGTCCTCAGCCCGGTACCTCCAGTTCCGACACCACGCATCAGGCCTACGGTGCGTCCTCAGGGCCAAGCATGCCCTGTTGCTGCTTCCCGCACTAGCCCTGAGATGCGTGTCCTCAGCCCGGTACCTCCAGTTCCGGCACCACGCATCAGGCCTACGGTGCGTCCCCCAGGGCCAAGCATGCCCTGTTGCTTCTCCCCGCACTAGCCCTGAGATGCGTGTCCTCAGCCTGGTAACTCCAGTTCCGGCACCACGCACCAGGCCTACGGTGCGCCTCAGACGGCCAGAGTCTGCCGCCTGCCCAACGGGGCCTGAACTGTCCGTCTGCCCAACGCCGTCTGAACTGCCCGTCTGCCCAACGGGCGCCTGAACTGTCCCGTCTGCCCAACGCCGTCTGAACTGCCCGTCTGCCCAACGGCGCCTGAACTGCCCGTCTGCCCAACGCCGTCTGAACTGTCCGTCTGCCCAACGCCGTCCTGAACTGCCCGTCTGTACTGAGCCTGCAAAGCCGCCCGTCTGCCATGAGCCTTCAGAGCCGTCCCGCCAGACCGGGAGCCGCTAGAGCTCTCCGCCAGACAGGATCAGCCAGAGCCTTCCGCCAGACAGGATCAGCCAGAGCCTTCCGCCAGACAGGATCAGCCAGAGCCTTCTGCCAGACAGGATCAGCCAGAGCCTTCCGCCAGACAGGATCAGCCAGAGCCTTCCGCCAGACAGGATCAGCCAGATCCGTCCAGCCAGCCATGAGCCGTCCAGCCAGGATCCGCCAGAGCCGTCCCAGCCAGGATCCGCCAGAGCCGGCCCAGCCAGGATCCGCCAGCCAGCCAGGATCCGCCAGAGCCAGCCAGCCAGGATCCGCCATTTAGTCCGGTACTGCCCCCTTAGCCCGGTGCTGTCCCTTATCCTGGTGCGCCCCTTTATCCTGGTGCTGTCCCTTATCCTGGTGCTGCCCCTTAGTCCGGTGCTGCCCCTAGTCCGGTGCTGCCCCTTAGTCTGGTGCTGTCCCTTATCCTGGTGCTGCCCCTTAGTCCGGTGCTGCCTCTTAGTCCGGTGCCCCCCTTAATCCAGTGGGGTTAAATGGGAGGGTGGTCATTTGGAGGAGGCTACGTAAGCAGGTAGTGACTATGGTGGGGTGGGGACCACGACCAGTGCCAGAGCCGCCACCATGGACAGACGCCCACCCAGACCCTCCCCTAGACTGTATGCTGGTGCGCCCGAGTTCGCACCTTTAGGGGGTACTGTGACACTCTGGCTCCATGGACTTTATTATTGAGCCAGGGTTGTTATTTTTCACTTGGGTGTATTTCTATGTTGGGTATTCTAGTTGTGTATTTCTATGTTTGGTTGGAGTAGCTTGTTAGTCATATGACTCCCAATCGGAGGTAACGAGTGTCAGCTGTCGGCTCGTTATCTCTGATTGGGAGCCATATTTATACTGTGTGTTTTCACTGTGTGTTTGTGGGTTTTTGTTCCAGGTTCAGTCTTAGTCACTGTAGGACTTCACTATCGGCATTTGTTTGTTGTTTTCGTGGTTGCTTTTATTTAATAAAGTCATCATGTTCACTCCACGCGCGGCGTATTGGTCCGTTTCCTCAGACGATCGTGACAACAATATAGGGATGAGGTAGTTGGGTGGGCTAATTTCAGATGGGCTGTGTACAGGTGCAGTGATCGGTAAGGTGCTCTGACAACTGATGCTTAAAGTTAGTGAGGGAGATAAGAGTCTCCAGCTTCAGAGATTTTTGCAATTCGTTCAAGTCATTGGCAGCAGAGAACTGGAAGGAATGGCGGCCAAAGGAGGTGTTGGCTTTGGGAATGACCAGTGAGATATACCTGCTGGAGCGCAGACTACGGGTGGGTGCTGCTATGGTGACCAATGAGCTAAGATAAGGCGGGGATTTGCCTAGCAGTGATTTATAGATGGCCTGGAGCCAGTGGGTTTGACGACGAACATGTAGTGAGGACCAGCCAACAAGAGCGTACAGGTCACAGTGGTGGGTAGTGTATGGGGCTTTGGAGACAAAACGGATGGCACTGTGATAGACTACATCCAGTTTGTTGAGTAGAGTGTTGGAGGCTATTTTGTAAATGACATCGCCGAAGTCAAGGATCGGTAGGATAGTCAGTTTTACGAGGGCATGTTTGGCAGCATGAGTGAAGGAGGCTTTGTTGCGAAATAGGAAGCCAATTCTAGATTTAACTTTGGATTGGAGATTCTTTATGTGAGTCTGGAAGGAGAGTTTACAGTCTAACCAGACACCTAGGTATTTGTAGTTGTCCACATACTCTAGGTCAGACCCGTCGAGAGTGGTGATTCTAGTCGGGTGGGCGGGTGCCAGCAGCGTTCGATTGAAAAGCATACATTTAGTTTTACTAGTGTTTAAGAGCAGTTGGAGGCTACTGAAGGAGTGTTGTATGGCATTGACGCTCGTTTGGAGGTTTGTTAACACAGTGTCCAATGAAGGGCCAGATGTATACAAAATGGTGTCGTCTGCGTAGAGGTGGATCTGAGAGTCACCAGCAGCAAGAGCGACATCATTGATATACACGGAGAAAAGTGTCGGCCCAAGAATTGAACCCTGTGGCACCCCCATAGAGACTGCCATAGGTCCAGACAACAGGCCCTCCGATTTGACACACTGAACTCTATCTGAGAAGTAGTTGGTGAACCAGGCGAGGCAGTCATTTGAGAAACCAAGGCTATTTAGTCTGCCAATAAGAATGCGGTGGTTGACAGAGTCGAAAGCCTTGGCCAGGTCAATGAAAACGGCTGCACAGTACTGTCTATTATCGATCGCGGTTATAATATCGTTTAGGACCTTGAGCGTGGCTGAAGTGCACCCATGACCAGCTCGGAATTTATGTAAAATAGCTGACTATTCCTAATGTGATTAGTAAATTGGATAGTCATAATTTAGGCTAATAATATAACTCAATCACTGTTCGCAAAAAAAGGCTGTTCAATGCAGCGCGTGGTGGAGTAGGTTTCTTTTCACTGGATAAATGTGGCCTTTTATTATTTTAAAATCACGCAATTCTACTACACTTTATATGACTAGAGAGATTAGCAGAATCTTTTTCAACACGACTTTCAAGTGGCACTGACCCAGTGATAAAGACAGTGAATATCCACACTCACCGGGGATATAGCCGATGCCAATAATACTGTTCCCTCAATTAAGTTGAGGATTTTGATCATTAAAAAGACATTAGTATTTTCATCTTCTTCTCTTTGAAGCAATAAGCCAATTGCTTTCCAAACTGTTTTCCCTCCATTGTATTTTGAAAAATTGCGATATGCCTGGTTGAGCCTCTCTTTCACTGACATTCACAACTCAACAGTCATCTATTTGGAAGCCTATTCGCCGCACCCGCTGCCTTCCGACAGGCTACGCGATTTAAAACAATCCAGAAGAAGCTAATGATCATGCTTTCTGGTATAGTATACACACGTAACATGTAGGATTCCCAGAATATGTTCTATATTCTCATTATAAATCAGTGGTTTAATTAGAGTATGATTGGCTAAATAAAACAATGGGCCTATGGTAATGCACCATTAAGTGATTCAAGGAAACTAGCCTATTTTGTTTGTTTATTGGCTCGGGCATCTGAATTACAATTATTCATGAACAATAATTTTGCATAGCTTATTCTTTTAACATTGAATAGCCTATAAATGGTTATTACAGCTTAGTTATTAAAACGTAATTTCTCACAAGAATGAGGTTGTGAATTGGGAGGTTCAGCTCGGTCTGGGCCTTACTAGGTCCCTCTTTTAAATCGCCAGCTCTGCTAAAAAGTGCCCACCAGAGTTCTACATAGGCCTAGAACACGGCCTGTGCTCTGGCTTCACATTGATGGTGACAGCGAGATGGAGATTGTGGCCAAAGCAATTTAGCCAAGGCCAGTTCAGTTGCCTCACTTCAGCCACAATGTTGGCCCTGTTGTCTGTGGCGATACAGGACATTAGATTTTCGTCAAGGGCCCAGTCAAGGAATTCCGAACGCAGGGCTTCGGAGAGTTTGTCGGCTGTGTGGTATTCCGGAATGTAGGTTGTTTCCAAACAGTTGGATTTCAGTGTCCAGTCTTTCGTCAGATAGTGCACTGTTAGGTTCATGTAAGGAGTCATATTTACACTTGACCACATGTCCGTATTCAGTGCAAAAATAAACAAATCTACGTCCTTTAGCTCTGTCTGAACCTCCCCCCTTCACCTTGTTGAACAAGGTAGGGACCGCTGTTTGAGACAAATACTTTCTCCCCGGTAACTCGTATAGTCTGTCAAATTTCCAGAGCATTTATTTGAAGGCGGGTTTCTCCACCGTTCGTAAAGGCACCATTCCTATGACTAAATCACGAGTTCCAGTGTCTGGCAGTGCTCGCCACTTATCGGTGTCCCGTTTGTGGTGCTGGAATTTTTAGTAGGTAGCCTATGGGTTTTGCGCATATTCTGCAAACAGGCTGGCCAAGTCATCTGGTTCTCCATCGTCGTTAGGTGTGAAACTGAAATGTGCCCAAACAGGTTGTTATGGGTTTTTTTTGCAATGAGAGCCATCTTTTTCACCTCACTCCTCTGATCTACTGTAACAATGAAAAAGGTCAGAGGTGAAGGTCAGAGGTCAGAGGCTACCCACCCACCCCCAGCCTGTAGGCTATAGATCTAGAGGTACTATAGTTACCCCCGGTCCCCACTTTTCACCTTACCCCCCTCTTCAATTAACCTGAATTGACCTTCAAAGATTCTCTCCTATTCGCACATAGAGCAGATTTGGTGATTGCGGTGCATCAAAAGATAGTCCATCTATTAAACTGTCTATATCTCCTCCAACTAAGTCAGCAAAACAATACCATATAATCAAGAGTTAACACTCCCGCTATGGATAAAGTATATCTACATTAAAATAAAAGGTGATAAAACATTTTATGGAGAGAAAATCATACTTGGTTTTGACGGTTATTTTATTTTCATGGCGTTCTTCATCCAAAACCGTCAATGTCACGGTTATCCAATTACCGTCACAGCCCTACATACAACCATTGTAAGTAATCGGATGCACAGTAAGCTCAACGTGGGGATAGGACAGGTATAAAGTGTAGACTACAGTGTGTAATCATGTCCATGCTAATTGCTAACCTCCTGGTGTCCACTGAAGGCTGCATGGTGCAGCGCCGTGCGCCCGGCCCGGTCTGACACGTTCACGTTGCTGAGGAGAGGGACCAGGGCCTCGGCACAGCGGACTGCCTTATTGGCCGCAGCGATGTGGAGCGGCGTTTGCCAGTTCTTGTCCCTGGCGTTCACGTCAGTAGAGTGTTTCAATAACACCTGGACAGCCTCCTACAGGAACACAGTTCAAATCATGTTCAACTTTGTTTAAAGTGCATTTAAAAATCACAACACACTTAACAGTCAAACACATATGCACAGGAGTGTGTGTGAGGGCTGACAGTATCAGTACACGTACCTCACTGCAGGAAGCCAAGGCCCGGTGCAGAGGAGTGAGCCACTTGTTGTCTTTGGCATTTACTCTGGCTCCTGGGACACAGACAGAAAAACAGGTGACAGACCGACAGGGGGACAGACCGACAGGGGACAGACCGACAGGGGACAGAGACTATAGGGTTAGTTAGGCCACTGGGGTTGATGAGGCAACATCCTTTAAATTGCTGGAGCACAGAAAGGATGTGTCCAAAACAACACCCTATTCCCTTTATAGCTCACTACTTCTGACCAGGGCCCAGGTCAAAAGTAGTGCACTATGTAGGGAATAGGGTGCCATTTGGAACGCGCAGAAAGCCTCTTGTAGAGCGCTATTCCGGGACGGGGACTTTCATTACACAGCATCACTCTAAAGAAAATGTCACTGAGTGGAGAGGAGTAGGAGGAGCCCAGCCAACGTGAGACGAGGTGCAACACAAAATCATGAGGGCATTCGGAAGGAAAAGGTTTGACTGTCGCTCACAGTTAAAATCTGGATGCTTCACTTATCAAGTTAAAATAGGGACGTTTCAGCTGTCAATGGCCTTCATTAAAATGACCTCTTAAACACATCAGCTGCACATAAGATCTGAATGGGGATAAGTATGAGGTAAACATTCACATTCAAACACAACCAGGATCAAAACAGAAGTCAAAGACCGACGGACATGAGTCGTAGCGTAATCCATCTCATCAATGATAACCTTACCTGATAGTATGAGAAGCTCTAGAATTTCTGCATCTCCTAGATAGGCAGCTGCATGCAACAGTGTCCGCTTCTCATTGTCCTGTAGGGAAGAGCAAAGAAGTGTTATAGCCATTTCATATTCAGCTAGTATACAGGAATACATTCGTACTAGTTTAGCAATACATTCTTATGGCTTGGTTAATTCAGCTGGCAGCTGAATATTTATGGCTCTAACTAGCCTATACTGCAACTAGGCTACATCCTGCAACTAGGCTACGTACTGCAACTAGGCTACGTACGGCAACTAGGCTACATACTGCAACTAGGCTACGTACTGCAACTAGGCTACATCCTGCAACTAGGCTACGTACTGCAACTAGGCTACGTACTGCAACTAGGCTACATCCGCAACTAGGGCTACGTACTGCAACTAGGCTACATACTGCAACTAGGCTACATCCTGCAACTAGGCTACATACAGCAACTAGGCTACATACTGCAACTAGGCTACGTACTGCAACTAGGCTACGTACTGCAACTAGGCTACGTACTGCAACTAGGCTACGTGCTGCAACTAGGGCTACGATCTGCAACTAGGCTACGTACGGCAACTAGGCTACGTCCTGCAACTAGGCTACGTACTGCAACTAGGCTACATCCTGCAACTAGGCTACGTACGGCAACTAGGCTACGTACTGCAACTAGGCTACGTACTGCAACTAGGCTACGTACTGCAACTAGACTATATACAGCAACTAGGCTACATCCTGCAACTAGGCTACATCCTGCAACATTTACATTTACATTTACGTCATTTAGCAGACGCTCTTATCCAGAGCGACTTACATTATTTATTTTTTTCATACCCCCTGTGGGAATCGAACCCACAACCCTGGAGTTGCAAACGCCATGATCTATCAACTGAGCTACATCCCTGCCGGCCATTCCCTCCCCTACCCTGGACGACGCTGGGCCAATTGCGCGCCGCCCCATGGGTCTCCCGGTCACGGCCGGCTACGACAGAGCCTGGATTCGAACCAGGATCTCTAGTGGCACAGCTAGCACTGCGATGTAGTGCCTTAGACCACTGAGCCACTCAGGAGACTAACTAGCCTATACTGCAACTAGGCTACATACTGCAACTAGGCTACATACTGCAACTAGGCTACGTACAGCACCTAGGCTACGTACAGCAACTAGGCTACGTACAGCAACTAGGCTACGTACTGCAACTAGGCTACGTACTGCAACCTAGGCTACGTACTGCAACTAGGCTACGTACTGCAACTAGGCTACATCCTGCAACTAGGCTACATACTGCAACTAGGCTACATACTGCAACTAGGCTACATACTGCAACTAGGCTACGTACTGCAACTAGGCTACATCCTGCAACTAGGCTACATACTGCAACTAGGCTACATACAGCAACTAGGCTACATACAGCAACTAGGCTACATCCTGCAACTAGGCTACATACAGCAACTAGGCTACGTACTGCAACTAGGCTACGTACTGCAACTAGGCTACATACTGCAACTAGGCTACATACTGCAACTAGGCTACATCCAGCAACTAGGCTACATCCTGCAACTAGGCTACATACAGCAACTAGGCTACATACTGCAACTAGGCTACGTACTGCAACTAGGCTACATACTGCAACTAGGCTACATCCTGCAACTAGGCTACATCCTGCAACTAGGCTACATACTGCAACTAGGCTACATCCTGCAACTAGGCTACATCCTGCAACTAGGCTATGTACTGCAACTAGGCAACATACTGCAACTAAGCTACATACTGCAACTAGGCTACATACTGCAACTAGGCTACATACTGCAACTAGGCTACATACTGCAACTAGGCTACATACTGCAACTAGGCTACATACTGCAACTAGGCTACATACTGCAACTAGGCTACATACTGCAACTAGGCTACATACTGCAACTAGGCTACGTACTGCAACTAGGCTACATCCTGCAACTAGGCTACATACTGCAACTAGGCTACATCCTGCAACTAGGCTACATCCTGCAACTAGCCTATACTGCAACTAGGCTACATCCTGCAACTAGGCTACATACTGCAACTAGGCTACATCCTGCAACTAGGCTACATACTGCAACTAGGCTACATCCTGCAACTAGGCTACATCCTGCAACTAAGCTACATACTGCAACTAGGCTACATCCTGCAACTAGGCTACATCCTGCAACTAGGCAACATACTGCAACTAAGCTACATACTGCAACTAGGCTACATCCTGCAACTA
Source organism: Coregonus clupeaformis (assembly GCF_020615455.1). Taxonomy (NCBI): domain Eukaryota; kingdom Metazoa; phylum Chordata; class Actinopteri; order Salmoniformes; family Salmonidae; genus Coregonus; species Coregonus clupeaformis. The sequence continues at coordinate 10,094 of NW_025535410.1, read as the reverse complement.
GGCTATATACTGCAACTAGGCTATGTACTGTAACTAGGCTACTTCCTGCAACTAGGCTACTTCCTGCACATAGGCTACATCCTGCAACTAGTCTACATCCTGCAACTAGGCTATATACTGCAACTAGGCTATGTACTGTAACTAGGCTACGTACTGCAACTAAGCTACATACTGCAACTAGGCTACATACTGCAACTAGGCTACATACAGCAACTAGGCTACATCCTGCAACTAGGCTACGTCCAGCAACTAGGCTACGTACTGCAACTAGGCTACGTACTGCAACTAGGCTACGTACTGCAACTAGGCTACATCCTGCAACTAGGCTACGTACTGCAACTAGGCTACGTACTGTAACTAAGCTACATACTGCAACTAAGCTACATACTGCAACTAGGCTACATCCTGCAACTAGGCTACATACTGCAACTAGGCTACATCCTGCAACTAGGCTACATCCTGCAACTAGGCTATGTACTGCAACTAGGCTACATACTGCAACTAAGCTACATACTGCAACTAAGCTACATACAGCAACTAAGCTACATACTGCAACTAGGCTACGTACTGCAACTAGGCTACTTCCTGCAACTAGGCTACATACTGCAACTAGGCTACGTACTGCAACTAGGCTACTTCCTGCAACTAGGCTACTTCCTACAACTAGGCTACTTCCTGCAACTAGGCTACTTCCTGCAACTAGGCTACTTCCTGCAACTAGGCTACTTCCTGCACATAGGCTACATCCTGCAACTAGGCTACATCCTGCAACTAGGCTACATCCTGCAACTAGGCTATATACTGCAACTAGGCTATGTACTGTAACTAGGCTACGTACTGCAACTAGGCTACGTACTGCAACTAGGCTACGTACTGCAACTAGGCTACGTACTGCAACTAGACTACGTACTGCAACTATACTACATCCTGCAACTAGGCTACATACTGCAACTAGGCTACATACAGCAACTAGGCTACATCCTGCAACTAGGCTACATACAGCAACTAGGCTACGTACTGCAACTAGGCTACATACTGCAACTAGGCTACATACTGCAACTAGGCTACTTCCTACAACTAGGCTACTTCCTGCAACTAGGCTACTTCCTGCAACTAGGCTACTTCCTGCAACTAGGCTACTTCCTGCACATAGGCTACATCCTGCAACTAGGCTACATCCTGCAACTAGGCTACATCCTGCAACTAGGCTACATCCTGCAACTAGGCTACATACTGCAACTAGGCTACGTACTGCAACTAGGCTACATTCTGCAACTAGGCTACATCCTGCAACTAGGCTACGTACTGCAACTAGGCTACATACAGCAACTAAGCTACATACAGCAACTAGGCTACATACTGCAACTAGGCTACAACCTGCAACTAGGCTACATCCTGCAACTAGGCTACATCCTGCAACTAGGCTACATCCTGCAACTAGGCTACATACTGCAACTAAGCTACATACTGCAACTAAGCTACATACTGCAACTAGGCTACATACTGCAACTAGGCTACATACAGCAACTAGGCTACATCCTGCAACTAGGCTACATACAGCAACTAGGCTACGTACTGCAACTAGGCTACAGTACTGCAACTAGGCTACATCCTGCAACTAGGCTACATACTGCAACTAGGCTACATACAGCAACTAGGCTACTTCCTGCAACTAGGCTACTTCCTGCAACTAGGCTACTTCCTGCAACTAGGCTACTTCCTGCAACTAGGCTACTTCCTGCACATAGGCTACATCCTGCAACTAGGCTACATCCTGCAACTAGTCTACATCCTGCAACTAGGCTATATACTGCAACTAGGCTACGTACTGCAACTAGGCTACGTCCTGCAACTAGGCTACGTCCTGCAACTAGGCTACGTACTGCAACTAGGCTACGTACTGCAACTAGACTACGTACTGCAACTAGGCTACGTCCTGCAACTAGGCTACATCCTGCAACTAGGCTACATCCTGCAACTAGGCTACGTACTGCAACTAGGCTACGTACTGCAACTAGGCTACGTACTGCAACTAGGCTACGTACTGCAACTAGGCTACGTACTGCAACTAGGCTACGTACTGCAACTAGGCTACGTACTGCAACTAGGCTACGTACTGCAACTAGACTACGTACTGCAACTAGGCTACATCCTGCAACTAGGCTACATCCTGCAACTAGGCTACATCCTGCAACTAGGCTACATCCTGCAACTAGGCTACATACTGCAACTAGGCTACATACTGCAACTAGCCTACATACTTTCATACCCCCCGTGGGAATCGAACCCACAACCCTGGCGTTGCAAACACCATGCTCTACGAACTGAGCCGGCCATTCCCTCCCCTACCCTGGACGACGCTGGGCCAATTGCGCGCCGCCCCATGGGTCTCCCGGTCGCGGCCGGCTACGACAGAGCCTGGATTCAAACCAGGATCTCTAGTGGCACAGCTAGCACTGCGATGTAGTGCCTTAGACCACTGCGCCACTCACAGACTGAGTATTGCTGAGTATTGCTGACCGGAGCCTTCTCTAACAAAGTCAAAACTTTCTTTAATGTCCCACCCTCAGATACAGATGGTGCCTGGTCTGGTTCACGGCCACATTGAGAAAAAAGATGACACATTAGGTATTTTCACAGGACCCACTCCCTCCTGAGGGCAGTCAAAAACAGCAGCAACCTGCTGTGAAAGTTGTGTTCTACATGCTTTACGTTCCCTTAACAGTTCATCCAACCGATCCTGTACCTCACTGGCTGTCCAGTCACGAATGGGTTTGCTCTTGAACACTTGGGCCAACTCTTTATCAGGACAGTTGCGTACAAACATGACTGCCAACTCTGAGCACTGATTGGGTAAGGTCCTGCCCTCACTCACAAGGTACTGTTCGGCTGCCTCTGCAGCTTTGTTAAGCCTAATCCAGAAATCTATTGGACCCTCATTAGCATATGGTTTGATTGAATAGAAATTAGCTAATGGCATACCTGAGCAGACAGTATCCCCAAAGTGTTGCTTGAAAACACTGAACACCGCCTTAACATCTGTGACAACAAGGTTGTTACGCTTCCAGATTTTGGTCACATCCCGTGCCCTCCCCATGAGCCTAGACATCACCTCCCCAACATTCCCAGACCCAGTGTAACCCCTCTTCTCTAGGTAGACTTCCATTAACTCCTCCCACTCCAGGACAGAGTACTTATCTGAGCCATCACCCCTAAAAAGAGGTGGAGCACTAACATCTGACTTCACAACCAGATTCAGCTTGGACGCATCAATAAAGGTTGACCCACACTGCTCAGGCAGGGGAAACTGCTGGGGTTGGTGAGGGGGACAGGCAGGAGAAAGACTTGAAACCCCAGGCTGCAGTAAACTCGCTCTGATAGATTCTCCTATCTCTGAACCAATCTGCTTAATAAGGTCACTAAGCTGACTCGGAGGCGTCCCATTATCACCGAGTACTGTGGATGATGGTACATCAAAAGACAGAGGTGGGATACCCTGGTCAGGTGGAACAAACAGCCTACCCCTCCCAGTGCTTGCAAACTCAGGACTACCAAACGCTCTACTCCCAGGAGCTGACTGTACAATTGGTGTAAATGGAAGGACACCCCTCCCTCTACCCACACTAAAATCCCCAGCATAACAAGTCTTACGGATTTGAGAATCTTCCATGGCTCAACAGAGCACTAAAATACAATGTAATTTAGTGCATTCAAATACCCCCCAAAAAATAATGCAATAAAAAAATTCATCCAAAACATACAAATAAGCACGAATACCTGTATCTAATGAATATGCTACATTCACTTTCACTGTTTACAGTATATATTCACTTACAGTAAGCCATCAACAAATTCACATGCGCAGGTCGTGCACCTCATCCACACGCACAGCTCCGGCGGTCGGCTTGAGCTGACCAGTCGGCAGGTCACGTAATTAGGACACTGCCACAACTGGAATTCTGATGGTTGGATAATTTTTATTCGACCTGCACACGAAGAGACAACACACAATATGTTAGCTCTTGGTGCAGCCACAGCTCTCGGGCACCTTGCTAGTTGAAGGTCAGGCAAAAGAGAACAGGTGCTGCATGCACACATTCAGTGCCTAACAACACACTATACAATACAAGTAAAATGATATACAACATAATTCTGACAAAATAAAAGACATAACTGCACACCACGAGACAACACACAATAGCTCAGCCCTTGGTGCAGCCACAGCTCTCGGGCACCTGCGTGAGCACATAGAAACTCACTCAAACACTGTCCCAAATACTCCCGAGTTACAATAGGTACCCTAATTAGCGAGCTCGGTGAAAGTTGTTGACATACATCTTTATATTGTCCACATTGTAACAAAACCTGTAGTTGCGTAACAGCACTTTGTGTAACTTTACCACAGTTTTATATTGACAAATTACGGCGCCAATGACAACATACCTTGCTAGTTGAAGGACAGGCAAAAGAGAACAATAACAGGGTACATAAATACAGATAACCCGCAATGGACCAAACCAAAATATACACAACTTTTACAATTAGGTGTAATTACAATATAGATACATAAAAATGTTTGTACACCAAAAAAATTACATTAGCTATGCAGCTGTAATTAAATAAAGAAACCACATTGAATTATTATTATTATAACTTATTAACATCCCCTCTTGACCTGGCCTACTTGAACTGTCCTTGTGTGCAATTTGGTGCATAATCTAGGGAAACAACATCACACTACTACACATATAATTCAAGTCATACCTTTATTGTCATTCATGCTCTTATTTTTAACCTAGTAGTTTTGCAAAAGTGTAACCTCGTCAATTCTAGGAAATATTGGAATAACGTGCTTAAGAGGAGCCCTGACACGCACAACAGGATAACACAACTACCACATTTTCAATTGACAATCATTGATTTAAATGGATGTGGTCAATAGATTTGTATAGGCATGTATACTAATTTAATTTAACTTGTAAGCCAAGGTTGGATTAGTAGGTCTATGCAACATGCACCTGGATAACCGCGTCATGAATCGGAACGGGCTCCAACGTCCTCATATACACATTATGACAAAATAAAGATCTTAATATTTCACGAAATAAAGACATAGAAGAAAACAGGTTCTAGAAACTCAATTTCTCCATGGCAATAGAATGTAAACATGTAAATTGCTCCAAACATATCCAAATATCGCCTACAACTCAATTCTCAGCGCAGCATATTGGACGACTCCACAGGCATTGATCATTCGCGACTTTAAGTCATTCCTGTTATCTCTAGAGCATCCCGTATATTTATAGCGCTGCATTTCGTCCCCCTCTGACCATGGATAGGGTTGGGAGCATTCCTGAGTTCACTTATGGTCCCACTAAGGTAATCTTAGGAGATATTCCTTTTGGCATACTGTAAATGCCTGTGCATAATGTACCTAATAAAGCATATTTGTTTTAATTATCTTCAAAGGAATTCTGTAGAAGCAGCCTTTATTTTCAGACTCTGCAGGCCTGCTGGGAGGAAGCATATTACAATAAACAGGTAAGATTCACCCAACAAAAACAGTAACCACAGAAAAAAATAGATAGATTTAATCCCAAAACAAGAGTTTTATTTCAAGACAGTTTAGAGAAGATGGTCATAAGAGTTTTTAATATCACTTGCAAATTGTGAGACATGAGCAGTTGTGAAATGTTGCGAGAGGCCCTTCTGAAAGCACATTATATGGTCTTTAGTGGCACGGTCTCACACCTTACCTCATCTTGCAGAAGAAGTTCATGGTCCACTATCTGCTGCTCCAGAGTCGAGGCCAGGTCTCGCCCCATGTCACCATGGAGCACATGAGCGACTGGCTGGTGTCTCAGGGCAAAAAATCCCTTAGGGAGAGGTGAGTACCACGTCAGCTCTCACCTTCACTGCCATTCTCTGTCACCAGCAGCACTCCAGGAGGTGTGGGTAAAATAAACAACAGATAAATAGGAAGCCAGGAAAGTTGAAATGCTTTGTGTTTTATTTGAAGGGTGTGGAAGGAAACCCTGGAGGAGGGGAACGAACTCGCTCGGCTGGTAAGAGAATGAGAGTTAGAGACTTAGACTATCAGTCAGTGAGCTCCTTTCTAGCCTTTCAGCAACTAGTTAGTACAGCAGAATATATCTGTTGTGAAATTACACTAATGGGACTTCCTGTTTCCTACGGCAGACCTGGGAAGTAAACACCTGCCTAAAAATGATTGACATGGAGCACAAGGCTGTCTGCAAGCTCCGACGCTCTCTGCACACCACCTCTCCAGCTGGCGCTGACATGTGAGTTCCATGTACTGCCCTGCATACAGCTTGCTCCATTCATCTACACATCTGGAGCTATGCAGAAAATAACTAGGGCAGTGTTCTCTGTGTGAACATTGCACATCGTTTAGCTTTCTCTGCTGCTTTTTGTTGATTTCAGCGACCCCAAGGTCCACATCATCGTGGAGAGAGCTGTGAGGAGCATTCTGGACAAGCTGTCCAATAAGCCCTGTAGCAACCTGCTCAGCCCATCCCAGGTGGTGGTGGAGCTGGTGCCCAGGATCCTCCTGGCCCTGTGGCTTCAGCCAGAGGAAGGCCATTCAGATCACCCCATCCTCCTAAGCGGGATGGCTGTGAGTATGGTGGTGGCCGTAGGGGAGAAGCTCTCCAACACGTTGAAGGCCTCTTCTCCTCACACCCCCTTTCTCCCGGGCTGCTGCTTTTGACTCTGTGAGGTCGATCCTCGGGAGAATCAGCCAGTCCTTCTCCCTGGATGACCTCAAGACCCCTTTTTTTATGAGCTCTGTCTGTGCCTTTGTGGCGGACGAGGTGAAAAGCTACTTCCAGCCTACTGCAGACACCCTGCGAGTTCCCCCTGTCCTAGTGGTGGCCTTCTCCGCCACACTACCAGCTGATATCCAAGCAGGTGAGTAGCACTCATAGAAAGCACTCTGACAGATGCCTTTTGTCATGACATCCTGGGGCCTTGTAGTAGTAGATCCAATCAGGATTTTAATTGTCACCCCTAACACAGATGCAGACCAGGCTTCTTCTCACCTGGAGGTTGTGGAAATCCCCCATAACACAGAGGCAGACCCAGCTTCTTCCCACCCGGAGGTTGTGGACATCACCCTAACACAGAGAAAGACCCGGCTTCTGCCCACCTGGAGGTTGAGGGATTCACCCCTAACACAGAGTTTGACCCAGCTTCTCCCCACCTAGATGTTGTTGACATCACCCGTAGCAGAGAGGAAGACCCGGCTTCTTCCCACATAGTGGTTTTGGACATCACCCCTAACACAGAGGCACACCTGGCTTCTTCCCACCTGGAGGTTGCTGACAAAACCCGTAGCACAGAGGCAGACCCTATCTTACCACCTGGAAGTTAGACATCACCCCTAACACAGAGGCACACCTGGCTTCTTCCCATCAGGAGCTTGTGGACATCACCCCAAACACAGAGGCAGACCCAGCTTCTTCCCACCGTATGGTTGTTGACATCACCCATAACTCAGAGGCAGACCCAGCATCTTTCCACCTGGAGGTTGTGGACATCACCCCTAACACAGAGGCAGACCCGGCTTCTTCTCACCTGGAGGTTGTGGACATCACCCCTAACAAAGAGGCACACCTTGCTTCTTCCCACCAGGAGGTTGTGGACATCACCCCTAACAAAGAGGCACACCTGGCTTCTTCCCACAAGGAGCTTGTGGACATCACCCCTAACACAGAGGCTGATACGGCTTCTACCCACCTGAAGTTTGTGGTCATCACCCCTAACACAGAGTTAGACCCGGCTTCTACCTGTCAGAAGGTTGTGGAAACCACCCCTAACACAGAGACAGACCCGGCTTCTTCCAACCTGGAGTTTGTGGACATCACCCCTAACACAGATGCAGACCCGGCTTCTTCCGACCTAGAGGTTGTGGACATCACCCCAAACACAGAGGCAGATCCTGCTTCTTCCCACCTGCAGCTTGTGGACCTCACCCCTAACACAGATGCATACCCTGCTTCTTCAATCTTGGAGGTTGTGGACGTCACACCTGAAGAAAAGCCTCTCATGGTGGCCGTCTACGCCACTCTGCCATCTGACATCCAAGCAGGTGAGTAAGACTTATAGAAAGCACTCTGACAGGTGCCGTTCATCATGATAACATGTAAAGTGTTGGTCCCGTGTTTCATGAGCTGAAATAAAAGATCCCATTCAACTGGCCAGTGTTTAGAACCTACGGTTTGCATTTATTTACATTCTGTCCCGCTTTTGTCCCTTTCTAGAGGATGTTGCTGTGGTCACCCTGGACGTCACCCCACACGTCACCAAGGACGTGACCCTGGATGTTCCATGCAGGGCGAGGAACGGGGCAGTCCAGCGTTTTTTTTGCAGGCTTTGGAGGGCAGTGTGCTGCTGCGCTTGCCACAAGGAAGAGGGGGAACAATATTAATTATTCATTAGACCAGAAACAGGATTGAACCATATACCATTAAATTCTTACATTATAGTTGCCTTCAATTCTGATTTTCTTTTGTTTAATTCTTAAATAATTTCAGAACATTTCTCTAAACTTTATGGAGTAGGTTGTATAAATAGGTGGGAAACATCCCAATCCCAATTTTAATGCTTTTAATAATTAACTTATTACATTTTTTTTAGATGTATTATTTGACAAAAAAGTGGAGGGCGCGACAAAAAAACTTTAATCATCATAGAAAACTCTTGCTCACTATTAAAAATGCATTGTTTTATTTAAGCAAGGTTAAAAGATTAACGCTTTCGGCCTAGTCTATGACAATATGCTATATATAGTTGTGTTTGCCCAGTTAAAGGGGAACCCAGACTCATCCTGGTTCTTGAGGGTTGCAGACACTGAATAATTATCATTTGAAATAAATGGCACTTTTCAAGTCTTGACTAAAAAATCTTTAATGAATATGAATTTAAATACAATTGACTTGAGGATCAGAGCAGGCAGGCTGACTGGCTTGCCCTGAAGGCCCTCTGCCTCTACCTCTGTGTGGTTAATCTCAGCCAACAGGTTGTATGGGTTGTCTGTCTCTCTCTGGGTGTGAATCACTATCACTGTGACCTCTCGCTCCGCCTGCCCGTTGGCCTGATTAGAAGGCTTCCCCTCTCATTCCCTTGTTCACAGGAGCAGGGGTGATGGCATCCGGGGTAACCTCCTCCTCTCCTGTATCTAACCCATCTTTCTGGCTGTGAGTTCGACTGAGGTCACTCGTTCTCTCTCCCAGGGTGTTGGATAGTTTCTCCTCCTCTGTTTCTTGTGTATTTTCTACATTGTAGAATAATAGTGAAGACATCAAAACTATTAAATAACACATATGGCATCATGTAGTAACCAAAAACGTGTTACATATCAAAATATATTTCAGATTTGAGATTCTTCAAAGTAGCCACCCTTTGCCTTGATCACAGCTTTGTACATACAGAATAATACGAAATGTTCTGAGACCAGGTTGCGCTTTCACCTCCCCGGTAAGAGGGGAATAAGGCAACCTCAGAGTTACATTCAAGGATACTTTATTGACACACACGGATGAAATGGACATGGAAAGGTAGTGGAATGATAGTGGTCCTGTAATGGACAGATAACAGGGGTAATGAATATGCACAATATCTGATAGCACAAGTAGAGCAACAACGCTATTAACAAAGGAAGGGCTGTATTAATGGCATAATGCTACCTACGGAGTATTACACAACACAGTAAAACACAGAGAGGCAACTTACAATAGGCAATGGTAGTAAATATAAAGAACAACAAGCAAGAATGATATACATGTTACAAACTCACTTTGTCACGTACACTATCCCACGGTATATCTGTGCATTCAAATTGTCATCGATAAATGCAATTGTGTTCATTGTCCGTAGCTTATGCCTGCCCATACCATAACCCCACTGCCACTATGTGAGCATTCACAACGTTGACATCAGCCAACAGCTCGCCATACGCTGCTTTACAAGTGGTCTGAAGTCGTGAGGCCAGTTAAGTACTGCCAAATTCTCTAAAGCCGCCTTGGCTTATGGTTGAGAAATTAACATAAACATATCTGGTAACAGCTCTGGTG